>NW_010922044.1:6948-9668 GCF_000633955.1 Camelina sativa
TCATTGATGTTAAGGAGGGGCTGATAAGGTTGAACATATCTGAAGGTTTGACCATGAACTTTGATATTACAAATCCATCTAACCTACCAACCATTGGAGGTCAACCATTTAAGATTGAAGATAAGGCTGATTTTGGGGTTTTGAGAGAAGAAGAGACTTCAACAGCTAAGGTCACATCTCATGAGGAATCAGTTCAACATCTTAAGGGTTCAGTTCAAGAGCTGACTGATCTGGTGAAGGATCTTCAAGTTCAGCTCAACAAGAGGTCTTTGAAGAAGGCAAGACCAAGACTCAAGTTTAAGAAGAATCAAAGCTCAAATGGTAAGGAGGTAGTGATCAAGAAACAGCACCAAGGTTAGCAAATAGAACCAGGGGGGATTTCATCAACTCCTTGGAATCCAAACCAAGCCTGAACAGGCATCAAAAGTCAAGCTTAGTGACTCTAAACAAGCTCACTAGGGAGGAAGTCCCTAAGGTATCCATGTACATATTGTTTAAGGTTTTTGGTATTTTGATTTTTGTTTTGGTATTTTCATGATCAGGGAAGCAAGGGAGGCCAGATAGAAGAGGAAAAGAAGACTCGGCAGCCAGCTCGACCCCCCCCCACTCGAGCACGTACTCGACCGAGTCTCGGTCGATTCCCATCGTCGAGCTGCCCCAATCTCCACCTCCAAGTCACCAGCAAGACCCCAACTACTCCTATGACAGCATGCAGATGGATGTGGACAACTACTTCCACAATCCCTAAGGTACCACTATCACCTTCACTTGTAGATATCATTGCATTTGACATTGTGTTTTGTTTTTTGTTTTTCATCTTGAATCCTCAATCAAATTTCTTTCACACAGGGACTGTGTGATTTAAGTTTGGGGGAGGGTTTGAGATAGCATTTGACATTGTGTTTTGTGATTCTTATTTCAAATTTTTAGCATCATCATGTTAATACTTGCATAGCATCTAAGGCATAGAAAAACCCTAAAAATTTGAAATTTTTTGCAAAAATCTTTAAAAAAAAAGAGTGTTCATGTAGTTTGCACTGCACATTAGGATCTTGTTTAGCATGTTTCATGTAGGATTGTATAGTATTTGCATTAGGGATCTATGATGAGTATTCCCTTGTTAGCTTGTTTATTCACTAGACTAGGATCAATGCCCAAGTTAATAGTACTTTGATGCTAGTTGAGTGGTTAGAAGAATAAGATTGAACCAAGCCTTGAATTCCTACATTGCATTTGGTCTAAATTGAAGCATGTTGAGATTTGAAACCATTTCCTATTTATAAGAACCTAATATTGACTTTCAATTATCAATGTGTGCATTGCTTTAAACTCATGGATACCATATACATATTTGGATCATCTTCTTCCTTTTTACCACTCTTGTTGATCCAAGTAGCTGATTTCCTCATTAAGAATCAGTTCCCCTACCCCTAAACCAAACCTTCTTTCAAGCCATGTTTATTCTTGTGTGTGTGAGGCCTATTTTTGGGATTGAGCTTGGTAGAAAGTGTTAGGTTTGAACTGACAAGAGTAAAGCCTTGTGTAGTTCTAGTTTGCATTTTTCAAACTAGATAGGACTAGGTGGTTCACTTGTTGGGTTTGGGACTTGGCTGTTATGAAAAGAAAAGAGGAAAAAGAGAAAGAAAAGAGGGTAGAGTCTTTAAGAGGAGAATGTGTTTAAGTAAAAGTCTAGTGAAAGGATGGGAAGTAAAAAAAGTTGAGAATGGTTCTAATTAAAGAAAAGAAAAGGAAAGTCTAGCAAAGTGCTTATATGTCTTAAGAATAAGAAGAAAAGAGAACCATAGCAAATAAGTAAGAATCCCCCATCCCACTAGAATGATCAAATAAGAAACATCTCCTAAGACTTGAAAACCAAAAGAGAAAAGGGTGAAAAAAGAAAAGAAGAAGTTAAAGGGTAGAACTAGGATCATTCGGGTATAGATTGCTAGGATAAAACACTTTGGGAGCCTTTGGGTAGACAAGGTTTTATTCTTGTATGTGTCTAGGTGTTCTTACCTTTAGCATTCTTCTAAAACTGATGTTACTATATTTTACCATATTTAAGGCCTTGTTTAGTTCATGTTTTGCATCATATAGAAATGATTCCTTAGGTTTTATAGCCATTTATGTCCAAATATGCACTTAGGATGTTTAGAAGCATGTATTGCATATTTTTGTGCATTTGGAGTATTATTAGGTGTTATGGAGCTCTAAAGGGTAAGGAAGGACTTGGTGTTATTTCTGGATCTAAACAAGAGGACTGAAAGTATCAGGAAGTGGATTCGCACGGCAACTCGACCACAGCACTCGAGCAGGCACATGGTCGAGTACTCGGTCGGATTCATAACGAGATTCTCAAAGATCGATCCAAATGAAGATCTTCCATTGCGATTCAGCTTCCGCATCCTTCATAAGAGTTGTAGGAAATTGAGTTAAATTTCTAATGCCGGTAGTTTAAAGGAAATCAGAGGTGTAGTGCAAGAGTTATCCCGATTTTACTGAACGGATATCATCCCAGATCGAAGACTCAAGCTACGTGACGGACCAACCACTCGACCATGCATTCGACCGAGCACATGGTCGAGCTGACCGCCGCCTTTCTGTTTTGTCCTCTAGCTAACTAGGGCTTCTCTCTCCTTACTATATATATGTGTACTGGCACTTGTGGCCGAAGAGGGAGAGACCCTGGAGACCATGTAGACACCTCATAACCTAGTTTT
>NW_010922045.1:0-2137 GCF_000633955.1 Camelina sativa
GCCTGTTTCGGAACAAAATGGGTAAAAGTGGTGTCCAAACACTCCAATTTCAACTAGATCTCCTATAATTAGTCAATTGCATTGGAGTGTCACATATTTTGAACCTAGAACAAGTAACATAGCTTTTTACTGCTTCAAATCAATGTTTTCTCTCGGTTTTAGCCTCTTTCGGCACAAAATGGTTAAAAGTGGTGTCTAAACACTCCAAATTCAACCCGAACTCTTATAATTAGTCAAATGCATCGGAATATCACACATTCTGACCCTAGAAACAGTAACTAAGCTGTTTACTGCTTCGAATCAATGTTTTCTCTCGGTTTTAGCCTGTTTTCTCGGTTTAAGCTTGTTTTGGGATAAAACGGGTTTAAGTGTTGTCTAAACACTCCAAATTCATCCTGAACTCTGACATTTGTCAAATGCATTGGATTGTCACATATTCTGACCTTATAAACAGTAACAAAGCTTTTTACTTCTTCGAATCAATGTTTTCTCAGTTTTAGCCTGTTTCGGGACAAAATGGGTAAAAGTGGTGTCTAAACACTCCAAATTCATCCTGAACTCTGACATTTGTCAAATGCATTGGATTGTCACATATTCTGACCTTATAAACAGTAACAAAGCTTTTTACTTCTTCGAATCAATGTTTTCTCGGTTATAGCCTGTGTCGGGACAAAATGGGTAAAAGTGGTGTCTAAACACTCCAAATTCAACCCGAACTCTTATAATTAGTCAAATGCATTGGATTGTTACATATTTTGACCCTAGAAAGAGTAACATAGCTGTTTAATGCTTCGATTTAATATTTTCTCTCGGTTTTAGCCAGTTTGCAAGGTTTAAGCGTGTTTTTAGACAAAATGGGTAAAAGTGGTGTCTAAACACTCCAAATTCATCCCGAACTCTTACAATTTTTCAAATACCTTAGATTTTCACACATTTTGACACTAGAAAGAGTAACAAACCTGTTTACTGCTTTGAAACAATGTTTTCTCGGTTTTAGCCTGGTTCGGGATATAATGGGTAAAACTGGTGTCTAAACACTCCAAATTCAACCCGAACTCTTATAATTAGTCAAATGCATTGGATTGTTACATATTTTGACCCTAGAAAGAGTAACATAGCTGTTTAATGCTTCGATTTAATATTTTCTCTCGGTTTTAGCCAGTTTGCAAGGTTTAAGCGTGTTTTTAGACAAAATGGGGAAAAGTGGTGTCTAAACACTCCAAATTCATCCCGAACTCTTACAATTTTTCAAATACCTTAGATTTTCACACATTTTGACACTAGAAAGAGTAACAAACCTGTTTACTGCTTTGAAACAATGTTTTCTCGGTTTTAGCCTGTTTCGGGATAAAATGGGTAAAAGTGGTGTCTAAACACTCCAAATTCATCCCGAACTCTTACAATTTTTCAAATACCTTAGATTTTCACACATTTTGACACTAGAAAGAGTAACAAACCTGTTTACTGCTTTGAAACAATGTTTTCTCGGTTTTAGCCTGTTTCGGGATAAAATGGGTAAAAGTGGTGTCTAAACACTCCAAATTCATCCCGAACTCTTACAATTTTTCAAATACCTTAGATTTTCACACATTTTGACACTAGAAAGAGTAACAAACCTGTTTACTGCTTTGAAACAATGTTTTCTCGGTTTTAGCCTGTTTCGGGATATAATGGGTAAAACTGGTGTCTAAACACTCCAAATTCAACCCGAAATCTTATAATTAGTCAAATGCATTGGATTGTTACATATTTTGATCCTAGAAAGAGTAACATAGCTGTTTACTGTTCGAATCAATGTTTTCTCTCGGTTTTAGCCTGTTTTCTCGGTTTTAAGCCTGTTTTTAGATAAAACGGGTTTAAGTGTTGTTTAAACACTCCAAATTCATCCCGAACTCTTAAAATTAGTCAAATGCATTGGATTATCACACATTATGACCCTAGAACAGTAACAAAGCTGTTTACTGCTTCGAATCAATGTTTTCTCGGTTTTAGCCTGTTTCGGGACAAAATGGGTAAAATTGGTGTCTAATCACTCCAAATTCAACCCAAACTCATATAATTAGATATATGCATTGGATTATTACATATATTGACCCTAGAAAGAGTGACATAGCTGTTTACTGCTTCGAATCAATGT
>NW_010922045.1:2863-9619 GCF_000633955.1 Camelina sativa
AATCAATGTTTTCTCGGTTTTAGCCTGTTTCGGGACAAAATGGGTAAAATTGGTGTCTAATCACTCCAAATTCAACCCAAACTCATATAATTAGATATATGCATTGGATTATTACATATATTGACCCTAGAAAGAGTGACATAGCTGTTTACTGCTTCGAATCAATGTTTTCTCTCAGTTTTAGCCTGTTTTCTTGGTTTAAGCCTGTTTTTGGGTAAAACGGGTTTAAGTGGTGTTTAAACACTTCAAATTCATCCCGAAATTTTATAATTAGTCAAATGCATTGGATTGTTACATATTTTGACCCTAGAAAAAGTAACATAGCTGTTTACTGCTTCGAATCAATGTTTTCTCTCAGTTTTAGCCTGTTTTCTTGGTTTAAGCCTGTTTTTGGGTAAAACGGGTTTAAGTGTTGTCTAAACACTCCAAATTCATCCCGAACTCTTAAAATTAATCAAATGCATTGGATTGTCACACATTCTGACCCTAGAAACAGTAACAAAGCTGTTTACTGGTTCGAATCAATGTTTTCTTGGCTTTACACTGTTTCGGAACAAAATGGGTAAAAGTGGTGTCCAAACACTCCAAATTCAACCAGAACTCCTATAATTAGTCAAATGCATTGGAATGTCACGTATTTTGACCATAGAAAGAGTAACATAGCTTTTTACTGCTTCAATAAATGAAAATGTTCAAAATGAGGTATTTTTGTAAAAGGGTATGTCAAAAATGACATTTCTAACAAATTCTCTTTTAAAATATTGTAATACTGTATTTCATTTGATGATGTATTATTTGACATAATATCACTTTCTAATACATGGAAAAAGCAAAAGTTTCTATAAAAAATTAATCAAGTTTAGTTTCTAAATAACTAAACAAAATTGATGATGTACATAAATATATATATCTTGGTCAAAATAGGAGGTTTTAGTTAAATGAAAAACTAGAGGACCTAAATGTAAAAGTATTGTAATAACATAAAAATTAAAAAGATAAGTAAATAACATCAGTAGTGAAAAGAACTAAATAAGGACCACTTAAGCAATATTTATTGGTAAATCTCATTTGTTCATAATGATAAAAATCACACTTTATTTATGTAAAATTTATTTATATTTTACATGCTTCGTGAAAAATAACTATCATTTATTTTTCTAATTTTAACCTGCATTTGATTTCCAACCAAATAAAATATAAATTTGACAATTTTCATCGACACTAGATAATAACTAACTAAAACGAAAGAAGATTCATGATATATAGCACTCTGATACAAATTTATTTTTTATTTAGGGATTCAAAGTTAAGCACAAAAACAAAGAACCCAAATATAAAAGTATTATAATTATATGGAATAATATGTAAATAAGAATAAATAGTATAAAGAGGAACGGTCTTGTGAAGTGACATTAGTGTATTAGCCAATATCCTTAATGCACAATGCACCATCACACCAGATTTGGCCGATGATTGATTAAAAAAAAGGAACTATCTTAGTAAACCAAGCCTGCATTAAGTGTTTTAAGTATCAAAATCTATAAATGACCTTTTTGGCCGTATAGTAATGATTTGTTTTATCCACAAATTCCACTTGTTATTTCTCAGAGCATAATATTTCTGGCATAATATCACTTTATAACTTTATTTGTAAACGATGTACCTTCACATTGGCTGTTTTAGGCTAATCAATTAAAGCTATCGACAAAAAAAAGTATCACTTTATGACACTCACCAAAAACAATAAATTGCATTTTAATTAGTTTGACCAATTTTGGATTACTTACCAAAATTGATATAATGTATTTTTGTCAGTATGTATAAGTGGTTTTACTTAAAAAAGACAAAATAGAGGACCTAAATGTAAAAATTATTTAATAACATAGAAAGATATGTAAAAAATGAATAATATAAAAAAGAACCATAAAAAGTAATAATACTAGTAAGTATAATTCATCAATACAATAATGATACATTATCTTACACAAATGTACTTTTTTCCTTTTTAAACAGGGGACGCGAAAAATAATGTCACATGTATTAATTTGACTAATTTTATCAAGCATTTAATTATCTACAAAATAAATCTACATAAAATTGATAATATACATGTATTTTATATTAAAAACCAAATAAGTGATGATATGTACAGTACTTTTTTTTTTTTCAAAATAAATAATGATATGTACAAGAAATATTTTTTTTCAACAAAACTAAGGGGGTTTTGAGCTAAACAAAAACATATGGATTCAAATGTATAAGTATGGTAATAATCTTGACTAATATGTAAATAAAAATGTGTATAAAGACCAACCGCCTTAGTAAAAAAAAAAACTACCTTTTCGTTTCAGTCTTCTTCCTTATAAATTTCTTTCATCGTCTTCTTCGTCCTCCTCCTCCTCCTCCTCTATGTTTCTCTCTCTCTCTAAACCCCACACCAAAACTGTGGCGGCTATATTCTCCATCCCCCCTGTGTTTTAGTCTGTTTCATCTCTTTCTCAGATTCACTTTCTCGTCTCGTACAAATCAGGAATCAAACAATGGTTGTTCCTCTGCTTCTTAATCCGTGTTTTTTTCCCATAATTTTCTAATTTGATTTTAGAGGGTTTTGTTTTTGGAGAAATTGATCTCGTGGGTCGTTTTGATTTCAGGTGAGTTCGATAGTAAAAATGGAGAACGATGACGTGATGACTCCGCCATGGCTAACACCAATGCTTCGAGCTGACTACTTTGTGACTTGTTCGATTCACGCAAGATGGAGTAAGAGCGAATGTAATTTCTTTTGCTTGGACTGTTCAGGCAATGCCTTTTGCTCTTACTGTTTGGTTCATCACAGAGACCATCGTGTTGTTCAGGTTCTGTTTCATCATCTCTCTGAGGAATTTCGTCGAACACCTTTGTTTGATTCTAACATGATATATATGATATGTTTTGTTGTGGTTGCAGATTCGACGATCTTCGTATCATAATGTGGTAAGAGTGTGTGAGATTGAGAGACATATTGATGTCTCTTGTATTCAGAATTATGTTATCAACGGTGCTAAGATCCTCTTCTTAAACGAGAGACCTCAGTCTCGACTTGGTACAAGCTTGGACAAAATATGTCAGATCTGTTTTCGTAACCTCATTGATTTGTGCGGCTTCTGTTCTTTGGCTTGCAAGGTAAATGTAAAAGTGAAAATGTTATGGTCTTAAAGGTTTCTTCTTGTTAAATGTTGAATTGTTCAATTACATTAGCAAAATGGTTTTTAAGGTTTCTTGTGGTGAATCATTTTTTTGTGTTCAGCTTGATGGTGTCAAGAATGGAGGTGACCCATACCTGACCTTCTCTTTGAGAGGAACGCTTGGTGACTCTTCGAAGATCTGTAATACCGGAGTTTGTAACGGTTTGATCAATGGAATCTCAGTGGGAGTCGACAACCAACGCAGCGAAACAGCGGCTGTGGTATCTCCAGGGACACCTTCGATTGAGAGCAACCGAGATTACCCAAAAAAGAAGAGAAGAAAGGGCATACCTCACCGAGCACCTTTCTAAAAGGCTTTATTAAAGAGTTGAGGTATAATATGGGAATATGGTAAAACCCCTGAGAAAAAGAAAAAGAAAAATTGTTGGTAAAGGGAATCTTATTATAAATAGTAGCAACCTTATTTAAGAACAGCACATAACAAAAATGTGATGTTTCATAGAAGTTTGGGATATAAATATATGATTAAAGCAGCCTTAATTATCTCATACCAGGTTACTAATACCAGGTTAGACCCGCGCGATGCCGCCAGATGTTTTTAATACATTTTTAATACATTTGATGTTAAATATATGATTTAAAATTTTTTGAAATTATATTAATCATAAAAGTTATGATTTACACAATGATAAAATATAGAAATTACAATGGTTTGTAATTTCTTAGTATTTGTTATGACTTATGCATTTAAATTTTAAGTCAGATAAATTTAATTGTATAATTGGCTTAACGAAAATCAAACATTGCAATCATCACCGTAGAAGAAATCATATCTATATTCATAGTAAATGCATTCAATAAGATAGACATATGATATTTTTTGTTTGATAATACATAAAGTTTATGTATGTTGCTCCAAGAATCCAATAACTGATGTTTATCCTCCACAAAAGCTTGAGAGATTAACGTAGCTCATTCATAGAATATAAATTAAGCAATTGTATAGTTTTTTTTTTTCTTTTTGGTCGAGAAGCAAATGTATGGTTTGTTCTCAAATTTAGAATACCAAAGCGTTGACAAAAATAAACAAAAGAAATGAATAACTTAACTAATCATAACTTGTTAATATCACAAATTAATACTATTGACTAATGATAAATGTGATGTGGAACATAGAAGGATTTTTTTTACTGGACATGAAATGCTTAACTGTATTATTTAAATTTAATTGGCTATCTATTTTAAGATTTTATAAGTTATAAATGATATGATAAATGTTATCTGGTATTTGTTTTTAGATTTTACTTGTTGATCAACTTGTTAAATGAATCATTAGCATGCAGGTTTTGATAACATTGACTTTGTTTGCATTTTTTATTGAATAAGTGACTTTTTGTGAGTTATATGTTTTTTAAAAAATCTATTTTAGCAACTTCGATCCATTCTAGTGATTGTGCTACATACTATTGGTAGATGAGCTAAAACAAATTATGTAGGTAATGTAATAATGTAAAAAAAAATATAATTGCCATTAAGAAAAAATTTATTTGTTTTTCATGCATAGTTGTTTTTGCGATTAAGAATACTCCTATCGAAACAGAGGTTTTGATGTCAATCAAAACCGTCAGTGGACCAACAAAGTATAAGAGAGCCCAAAGCTCCAATTGAAGAATATTGAAAATGAAACACAGCCCATTGCGAAGACCAATCTTGTAATGATGCGGTAGAGAAAGGTGAGATCAATGGAATGATGATGACATGTAAGCAAGATTAGTGCTGATCTGTATTAATTGTCATAATCTGGTTGGTTACACATTTTAACTGATGTGTCAGCTCCTCCTTCAACTAAAAAGTTGATGTGTCAATACTGGAGAGAAACACATCCTACATTTATTGTATTGATTTTACAGCATTTTATCCTTCTATGATTTGGAAAAAAATAAATTTGGGAAGGTCTAAATGTTACATCACATTTCAAAACATAGAGGAGATGTAACAATACGTATTTGTATATTTATAGGAGATTCCTTCATGTTCTTTTGAATGTTCCTTTTAGCGTTGAAACTTGAAAGTGAGAGAGTGAGTTGGTGAAACACATATTTTTGTGGGTGTGGTGATGAATGATGTATGGAATGATGACTTATGAATGAATGGATGACAGGGTGTTTCAATTCCCCTTATGTTGTTGTAATATAAGAGGTGTCAATCCAATCTGAGTGTTTGTGAACAATCAAGATGTGCATATGAGTCTAAGTCAAGCCAGATGTAAAGGATGTTTGTCACTAACAATCCTATTATGAAATGTAAAGAGCAGAAAGTAAAACTACAAGAGCTAGGAGCTAAATGCAAATAGAACAGAATGATTATGACAATTATGAAGCTAAAACAGAAATAGAAACTATAGTAATGCAAGTATTGAACTAATGCAAGGTAAGTAATGAACATGATACTAAATGAATGCAACAGAAATGCAACTAGAATGAAACAGGAAAAACACAAATCATAAACACAAGTTCTGGGTTGGAACTTGAGCAAGCACTCAATCGAGTGTAGATCGAGTGCAGGGTCGAGCTGGACAAATACGCAAAACAGAGCAACACAAGAAAAACAGAGCAATACCAAAACAAATCAAACAACGATCAAACAACAGGATTTAAGCTAAGAAATCAATAAACAAGGAAGGTCTTGAGGAGGGATTCATGGGCTGGACTATGATTGAGGTCATCTAACTTGGTCAACAAATCTCAAACAACTTGAGCTAATCTCTAGACATATATTTCTAAGACATGTTTAATCCACTCTCATGGCAAGAAACAATCAAACTCATGCATCTCTAGACTTGTTCTCACAAAGTAAAGAATCTACACAAGAAGGCATTAAGCAATATGTCAAAAATCAAACAAGACTTCTAATCTCTTAGCAAGCCTAATGATAGTCTCTAGATCTAGCCTTATCTATGCTCCTTAGACATTGGTGTGATGCTAAGAGGCTTGAAATCAGATCCTACCCTCTCAGATATAGGATCAGCATTAAGAACATCTAGCCTAGAAGAGATCTACAACAATCAAGCTTGACCAAATCAAACAAACCTCAAACACAACCCAGCCTAACCCATCCTCAAGATCCTAAGCAACTACTCACAAGCATACATGATGAACATCAAAATCATAAACCCAGAAAATGATGAAACTTGCATGATTAGATAGATAAAGCAAAGATCTACAATATTGAAGAAAGAATCAAACTCAAATTCTCAATATTCTGAAAGTTATGAAACCAACAATATTGAAGAATTTAGTCTTTTTTCTCCTTTTAAAAGAAGTACAAGATCTTAAGAAAATAAAAGTGCAAAAGGAATAATTCCCAAAAAGGTAAAAACTAGGTTTTTGACTCTCTAAAAAGCTGGGTTCTTTGGTGGCTGCAGGTACAAGCCCTTATATAGAAAAAGTAGTGGAAGCCCTAAAAACGCTAAAAGACAAAATAGCCAGGCGGCTCGACCAACTTGACCTGGTGCTCGGTCGAGCGACCGGTCGAGTTGGCTCCTCTTGTGCTCCTCCCACTCGGTCGAGTC
>NW_010922046.1:0-2274 GCF_000633955.1 Camelina sativa
GCTGTTTACTGCTTAGAGTCAATGTTTTCTCGGTTTTAGCCTGTTTCAAGACACAATGGGTAAAAGTGGTGTCTAAACACTCCAAATTCAACTGGAACTCTTATAATAAGTCAAAATGCATTGGATTGTAACATATTATAACCCTAGATAGAGTAACATAGCTGTTTACTGCTTAAAATCAGTTTTTTTCTCTCGATTTTAGCCTGTTTTCTTGGTTTAAGCATGTTTTGGGATAAAAACAGGTTAAAGTGTTGCCTAAACACTCTAAATTCAACCCGAACTCTTAAAATTAGTAAAATGTATTGTAATGTCACACATTCTTATCCTAGAAACAGTAACAAAGCTGTTTACAACTTCAAATCAATTTTTTCTCGGTTTTAGCATGATTCGGGACAAAATAGGTATAATTGGTGTCTAAACACTCCAAATTCAACCAGAACTCTTATAATAAGTCAAATGCATTGGATTGTAACATATTATGACCCTAGATAGAGTAACATAGCTGTTTACTGTTTCAAATCAGTTTTTTCTCTCGGTTTTAGCCTGTTTCTCGGTTTAAGCTTGTTTTGGGATAAAATGGGTTTAAATGTTGTCTAAACACCCCAAATTCATCCCAAACTCCTACAATTAGTCAAATGCATTGGGTTATCACACATTGTGACCCTATAAACAGCAACAAAGCTGTTTACTACTTAGAATCAAGGTTTTCTCGGTTTAAGCCTGAACTCTCACAATTAGGCAAATGCATTGGATTGTCACACATTCTGACCCTAGAAACAGTAACAAAGCTGTTTACTGCTTCGAATCAATGTTTTCTCGGTTTTAGCCTGTTTCTAGACAAAATGGGTAAAAGTGGTGTCTAAACACTCAAATTCAACCCGAACTCTTATAATTAGTCAATTGCATTGGATTGTTACATATTTTGACCCAAGAAAGAGTAACATAGCTGTTTACTGCTTCGAATCAATGTTTTCTGTCGGTTTTAGCCTGTTTTCTCGGTTTAAGCTTGTTTTGAGATAAAATGGGTTTAAATGTTGTCTAAACACTCCAAATTCATCCTGAACTCTTACAATTAGGCAAATGCATTGGATTGTCACTCATTGTGACCCTAGAAACAGTAAATAAGCTGTTTACTGCTTAGAATCAATCTTTTCTTGGTTTTTGCATGCTTCAGGACAAAATGGGTAAAAGTGGGCTCTAAACACTCCAAATTCATCCTGAAGTCTTACAATTAGTCAAATGCATTGGGTTATCACACATTGTGACCCTATAAACAGTAACAAAGCTGTTTACTACTTAGAATCAATGTTTTCTTGGTTTTTGTCTGTTTCGGGACAAAATGGGTAAAAGTGTTCTCTAAACACTCCAAATTCACCCGAACTCTTATAATTAGTCAAATGGATTGGATTGATACATATTTTGACCCTAGAAAGAGTAAAATAGCTGTTTACTGCTTCGAATCAATGTTTTTCTCTCGGTTTTAGCCTGTTTTCTCGGTTTAAGCTTGTTTTGGGATAAAATGGGTTTAAATGTTGTCTAAACACTCCAAATTCATCCCGAACTCTTACAATTAGTCAAATGCATTGGGTTATCACACATTGTGACCCTATAAACAGTAACAAAGTTGTTTACTACTTAGAATCAAGGTTTTCTCGGTTTAAGCCTGAACTCTCACAATTAGGCAAATGCATTGAATTGTCACACATTCTGACCCTAGAAACAGTAAAAAAGCTGTTTACTGCTTCGAATCAATGTTTTCTCGGTTTTAGCCTGTTTCTAGACAAAATGGGTAAAAGTGGTGTCTAAACACTCAAATTCAACCCGAACTCTTATAATTAGTCAATTGCATTGGATTGTTACATATTTTGACCCTAGAAATACTAACATAGCTGTTTATTGCTTCAAATCAATTTTGTCTCTCGGTTTTAGCCTATTTTCTCGGTTTTAGCCTATTTTCTCGGTTTAAGCCTGTTGTGGGATAAAATGGGTTTAAATGTTGTCTAAACACTCCAAATTCATCTTGAACTTTTACAATTAGTCAAATGCATTGGGTTGTTACACATTGTGACCCTAGCAACAGTAACAAACCTTTTTACTACTTAGAATCATTGTTTTCTCGGTTTTTGCCTGCTTCGGGACAAAATGGGTAAAAGTGGTCTCAAAACACTCCAAATTCAACCCGACCTCTTATAATTAATCAAATGGATTGGATTTATATATTTTGACCCTAGAAAGAGTAACATAGCTGTTTACTGCTTCGAATCAATGTTTTCT
>NW_010922046.1:9339-9614 GCF_000633955.1 Camelina sativa
TGATAGGCCGTCCGTACGGTCAGGATAGCCTAGGCCATAAGGCCATCAGGCCATGAAGTGAGAAATAAGGAAGAGGTGGCCCTAGAAGCCCACTAGAAAGAAGGATCTCGAATGGAGGAAGAATCACGTGTGCATTTGGTGGCTTGGTGGTTGATTCCACAATTCAAACCAACAAGGACATGTCGCTTTCACCTCATTAATGGTGGACCATGGACCACACAAGTGGCTCTCTCTCTCTCTCTCTTGTGCCTAACGGCTAATTCTTCTTGTTCTCA
>NW_010922047.1:0-247 GCF_000633955.1 Camelina sativa
TATCTTTTACCACATGTGATACTCTTTCTCTCCCCCAGACATATTCTATTTATTCTTCCTTAGAGCTTTGCTTTATTATTTTTTTCTTCTCAAAGTTGTAGGCGAATAATGGGGTCATCGGTAATTTACCTACCCCTCGCTTCCAAGCTTTGTATGATCATTTGACTCAAGAGTAGAATAATGAGGTCACAGGTAATTTACCTACCTCTCTAAACTGATCAAAATCATCTCATCTTTTATTCTCTCT
>NW_010922047.1:6396-9538 GCF_000633955.1 Camelina sativa
CTCTTGATCTCGAAGTTCTTTCTGTTGATACTCGAGCATCCTTAGCTCGAGATCAATTTTTCATAAAACCCTATCGAGGTTTACACGGTTACTTGGTTCGGGGGTGAGTTCGCGCGCAAGGAGTAGTTCGCGGGAAGCAGTTCGAGTTTGCGGGAAGGAGTTCGAGTTCGTGGGAAGCTGTTCGAGGTTCGTGGTTCGTGATATCTGAGGTCTTTAGCTCCCAGATCATATCCGGTCAGAATCCTAAGGTGTTAAGGTAAACAATATCAAACTCTCTCAAAACCTTATGACCGAATTTGAACCTAAAACTATCGGACCATTAAAACATCCAAGTTACAATCTAACAAACTTTAAATTTCCCTAAATCTTAAAACTTAAAATCAGATTGTTAGGGTTGTTAGATTGATTGAGAATTGCACCATATACATCAAGCTTTAAAATCCGAATTTGGTTGATTTAAATTGTTTAAAGTTGCTTGATTGTTTTGTGTTGCATAAGAACCTAGAATTAAAATTGTTAGAAGCATAGAGAGATTAATCTAACTGTTCTAGGAGATTTAAAATTGGATTGTTTCATGCATCATAAATTGAAATCGGATCATGATAGGTTTCTAGAGAATTAATCGCATGAACTAGTATTGTGTTCTAGGATTGAATCCGATAGAATTGTTAAATTTCCATAAGCATGAAATCAAATATTTCGGAATTAAAAGATTTAGGATAAGTTCCTAAATTATTTAGTAATTATCCAAAGTTGTTAAAATATTAAATCCTAGAGTAAAAAGGAAACTTAAGAAAAAGGAAATCCTATTTAAAATTGTTGCATGCATTAGCTTATTTGCTTTTGTTGTCTTGCATGCATGAATTTAAACCTAAAACCAAATATGGAAAGGCATGGTTCGATCTAAAATATCGGATGACCTAAGGCATGGTTCAATCTCAAATATCGCATGTCCTATTGATTGAGTGCATGGTTCGATCTCAAATATTGCATGCTAATATTTGGATGTCTGTTTCTGTTATATGCAGATGGCAAGGCTTAAGAGCTTAGAGTATGCTAGCCTGAAAAACTCCGGTGATAACTACTTGCAATGGGCATTAGACACCGAGATTAACCTGAAAGCAAGAGACCTTTTCAGATGCATTGAGAGTGAGAATGAGTGTTCCGAAAGGAGCAAGGCTACGGCGCACTTTTACATGCGCCGCCATATGGATGAAAACCTCAAGCTGCAGTACCTCCATGTTGATGATCCTCTTGAACTTTGGACAGCGTTGAAAAACAGATTTGGGTACAAAGAGATTGTACTCCCAAAGGCTCAAGAGGATTGGGAAACAATAAGGATCGATGATTTTGACTCCTTGTATGAGTACCACTTAGAGCTATTTAAGATAGCAACAAACTTAAAGATATGTGGTATTGAGGTTACTGAAGAGGACTTGATAGAGAAGACACTCTCAACCTTTCACACTGATGATGAACTGCAGCAGCAGCAAATTCGTGAAAGGAGCTTCAAGACATATGTGGGTATGTTTGAATGGCTTTCAGAGATCCTGAAGAAAAACGCAGAAACAAACATGGTGCATCTCGATGATGAAGGTCATGAGAATGATGATTCCCTAGAGACTTCCGATCTACTTAAAAAGGATGAATAGTTTTTTCGGTTTTAATTTGGTTTAATTTATGCTTTGATTGATTTCTATGTATTGGATAATTTATTTGGTTTAAATTCAAGGATTTAATTTATTTTATAAATTATTTGCCTTATTGAGTTAAAACACAAATGTTGTTTTATAGAAATGGCTGAGGATATGAGTGAACTAGTGGTGGACAGTGGATCCAGCCACACTATTTTAAGAGATAAAAGATATTTTATAAACCTCACCATGAAAAGTGCCAATGTTAGTACAATTGCGGGTATAGCAAACCTTATAGAGGGCTACGGCCAGGCTCACGTGTTGTTGCCTAAGGGAACACACATTGAATTAAGTGATGCCTTATACTCACCCAGCTCCAAGAGAAATTTGTTGAGCTTTAAAGATATAAGATTAAATGGTTATCATGTGGAAACCAAGGGTGAGGGAACTAGAGAGTTCCTATACATTACAGAAAATGTGAATGGACAAAAGAAAGTCTTAGAGACTATACCTGCACTAGCCACTGGTTTATACCATGCTAAGATAAATATGATAGAGGCTAACTTGGCAAAGCATAGAATGTTTAGTGAAGAATTCACATTATGGCATGACCGGCTAGGCCATCCGGGTTCGAACATGATGCGTAAACTAATTAAGAGTTCGAATGGGCACAACCTAAGTGAAAGGAAAGTTATCCCTAAACATCTCACGTGTGTAGCATGCGCACAAGGGAAACTTATTATAAGGCCTTCACCAGTGAAAGTCACAAGAGAGACTTTAAACTTTCTGGAAAGAATTCAGGGAGATATATGCGGACCAATACACCCATCTAGTGGGTCGTTTAGATATTTTATGGTGATGATAGATGCATCAACCAGATGGTCGCATGTTTGCTTGTTATCCACAAGAAATCTCGCCTTTGCAAAGATGTTGGCTCAGATTATAAGGCTAAGAGCACACTTTCCAGACTTTCCACTTAAGACTATACGTCTAGATAATGCTGGTGAATTCACATCCCAAGCGTTTAATGATTACTGTATGTCCATGGGGGTGAGTGTGGAACATCCTGTGGCACATGTCCATACACAAAACGGACTGGCTGAGTCCTTCATTAAACGAATACAAATGATAGCTCGCCCATTGTTAATGAGGTCGAAGCTCCCTGTGTCGGCTTGGGGACACGCAGTATTGCATGCAGCAGAGCTCATACGCATCAGGCCATCTAGTGAACATAAATATTCACCATCCCAACTATTAACGGGTCATGAGCCACCATCTCAAGACATTCGGTTGTGCCGTTTATGTACCGATTGCTCCACCACAGAGAACTAAGATGGGACCTCAGAGGAGGATGGGAATATATGTTGGATATGAGTCTCCCACCATCATAAAGTATCTCGAGCCACTGACAGGAGACCTTTTCAAGGCCAGATACGCGGATTGTCAATTCATTGAGTCCGTATTCCCTGTAATGGGTGGTGAGAATAGCAAGCTGGTCAAGGAATTAA
>NW_010922048.1:0-700 GCF_000633955.1 Camelina sativa
TAAATTAATGTTTTCTCTCGGTTTTAGCCTGTTTTCTCTGATTATGCTTGTTTTGGGATAAAACAGGTATACGTGTTGTCTAAAGACTCCAAATTCATCCCGAACTCTTACAGTTAGTCAAATGCATTGGATTGTCACACATTCTGACCCTAGAAACAGTAACAAAGCTGTTTACTGCTTTGCCTCAATGTTTTCTCGGTTTTAGCCTGTTTCGGGACAAAATGGGTAAAAGTGGTGTCTAAACACTCCAAATTCAACCCGAACTTTTATAATTAGTCAAATTCATTGGATTATTACATATATAACCCTACAAAGAGTAACATAGCTGTTTACTGCTTCGAATCAAGGTTTTCTCTGTTTAAGCCTGTTTTGGGATAAAACGGGTTTAAGTGTTGTCTAAACACTCCAAATTCATCCCGAACTCTTAGAGTTAGTCAAATGCATTGGATTCTCACACATTCTGACCCTAGAAACAGTAACAAAGCTGTTTACTGCTTCGCATCAATGTTTTCTCGGTTTTAGCCTGTTTCGGGACAAAATGGGTAAAAGTGGTGTCTAAACACTCCAAATTCAACCTGAACTTTTATAATTAGTCAAATCCGTTGGATTCTTACACATTCTGACGCTAGAAACAGTAACAAAGCTGTTTCAACTTCGAATCAATGTTTTCTCGGTTTTAGCCTGTTTCGGGACAAAATGG
>NW_010922048.1:3143-3866 GCF_000633955.1 Camelina sativa
ACCTAAACTCTTCTTATTTACTCTTTTATTTAGCCTAGATTACTGATTCTTAATCCTCTTTCTCCTAAGTACACAAATCTAAGTGTTGTGTTACTAGAAGTGGATAAGTCTCAAACTAGTGCTTCTTCTTCATAGATCCGCTTACTCTCTAGTATTTGGGTTCTATCAAGCTACTTTATGAGGAGTTCATCACAAGTTGATGACCTCTTCTTCCCCTTGAGATCGAGTTAGTTTGTTGTGGGTTAAGGAGACTTAACCGTTGGGGTTTTGTTCTCCCTTGTCAAGAGCTTTCTCTCTTGAAATCCCAACATGGTATCAGAGCTAGGTTGTCGTTCTTCAGAGCCGAGTTATGTTCTTGGCGTTTTAAACTCGTTCTCAAGTCAGTCTTTTAATTTCTCTTAGGAGTTAGTTCGCTTAGCTTAAGTTTCTTTAAAGCTTTAATTTTGCCTTTGTTGTTAAATCGATTCTCTAGCAGCTCAATGTTGAGAAAGCTTGGTCTCTGGTCTTGTTAGAGTTTGTAGACCGAGTATGTGAAGAGAAATCGATTTGTTAAAGCCTCATCTTTATGCTTTACTGATTTGGTAAAAGCTTGTTTCAAATGAGGTGGTGATGAACCAATGAGCAAATTGTTTGTGTTCATGGTAAGGATTCACGTGTTTAAGCTTGTATGAGCCACGAAAATCTTATCCTCTCAGCTGAATCAATTAGATTAAAGCTGTTTCA
>NW_010922048.1:8564-9521 GCF_000633955.1 Camelina sativa
ATGTTTGATTGTGAAAACCCACTTTGAGCTCACTGCCTTTTTCCCTAATGGTAGGTCAGCTTCATCCCACGTGTGATTACGTATCATGGCGTCAACTTCATCGTCTACCGCTCCAAGCCATTCTTTGCTTTCTTTCGCTTCCTCATAGGTGTTTGGTATCGGTTGTGCGTCTAGTTTCCCAAGAAACACTTGATGATCAGCTGGTAGGTGCGCAAGAGAACATGCAGCTTGTATGGGATGCGCCATAGCTTGGTTGTTGTAGTAGACGCGTTTGTCCTTCCAAGTAGATGGATGTGACCGGACGCGTGTGCTCCGACGCGGCTGAGAGACCGTTTGTGGTTCTGGAGCTGGCTCAGTCGATATTGGGTCCCCGGACGCAGCAGCTTCCACATCTAGCCTACTGTTCTCCCCCTCCGGTTCTGGAGCCACAACATCAACCGGTATGTCGGACCGTTCGGGCAAAGGCTTCGATGATTGGTCGGTACGGGAGTCAGGTGTAGAATCCTGGGACAATTGAGACGGCTGAGTGGGGGTGACTCCAAGATGATCGAGGAGGAACTTGAGACCCGCTGACTGATCCGTAGGCGTCGCCAAATCTCTCAAGCCAGCCCAATCCTTCTTGTCAAAGTAGCCTTGGTCTTCAAGAAACTTGACCTCGCGAGAGACAAAAGTGCGGTTGTTGACTGGATCAAAACACTTGTAGCCTTTTTGAGTGATGGAGTAACCAAGGAACATACACTTGGTGCTTTTCGCTTCTAGTTTGTTCCTTAGCTCACTTGGTACTAACACAAAACAGACACATCCAAACACTTTTAGGTGACTAAGTGACGGTTTAAATTGGTTTAGTACCTCAAAAGGCGATTTATCGTCCAATATCTTTGTTGGAGTTCGGTTAATTAGATAGCAGGCGGTCAGTACTGCATCTCCCCAATATCTCCTTGGAACATTAGTATGGAA
>NW_010922049.1:0-2665 GCF_000633955.1 Camelina sativa
GCTAGAGGCGGATCAGCATTGGCGTCCGTAGGAGGAGAGACATCGGTTGGTACATTTGGTGCCTCGGGGTCAGGTTCAGGAGGTGGAACATGGTCCTCTGGTAAGTTTGGCCCGGCCGGTTCGTTGGTGACTCGATCGTTTTCAATGCCTAGCCGCTCAAGTATAATGCGTAGGTTTTGTGTCCGGTCGGATGAGGAGGTTGAGAGGCTGCGAAGTTCGGCCCAGTTGTTCTCATCATAGAACCCTTGTGATTCTACAAACTTGACATCACGAGACACTAGGACCCGCTTCATATCTGGCTCATAACACTTGTAGCCTTTTTGTGTAGTGGAGTAGCCAAGAAACATACTTTTAACGCTCTTGGCATCAAGCTTGTCTCGTTGTTCACCTGGTCGCAATACATAGCAAACACAACCAAACACCCTTAAGTGATCAAATGTGGGTTTTACCTTGTTTAATACCTCAAATGGGGATATGTCATGAAGGATCTTTGTTGGTGTGCGGTTGATGAGATAACAGGCGGCAAGTACAGCATCTCCCCAAAAACGCTTTGGAACCCTTGTGTGAAACATCATAGACCGTGCTACCTCCATGAGGTGCCTGTTCTTCCTCTCAGCCACTCCATTTTGTTGTGGTGTGTAGGGACAGCTAGTTTGGTGAATAATTCCATGATTAGCTAGGTATTGTTTAAAAGCATGACTTGTGTACTCCCCACCATTATCTGATCTCAAAATTTTAATCTTTGCATTATAGTGGTTAGTAACATATTTTTGAAAGTTAGTGAAAGCCTCAAGAACTCTATCTTTGGAAGGAAGTAAAGTCAACCAAGTGTATTTTGATTTTTCATCAATAAAGGTAACAAAATATTTTTGATTCTCTCTAGATTGGCAAGGTGATGTCCAAACATCAGAATGAACCAAATCAAAACAATTTTCATAAATAGTACTAGACTTAGGAAAAACAGATTTGCAATGTTTACCAAGAATACAAGCTTCACACTCATCATTTTTAAATGAAATATTAGGAAACATCAGATGTAAAGCTCTAGTGTGAGGATGTCCTAGCCTAGCATGTAAAATAGAATCACTAGGTTTAACAATAACCGAATTAAAACAAGATGCAGAAGAAGAAGATAGATTCAAGTCCTCAAGCACATAGAGATCATCCTTGGAGCCTCCTTGGCCAAGAACTTTACTAGTCTCAATATCCTGGAAATGAACCTTGTTAGGACCAAATATTGCATAACAATTTAAATCAGTGGTGGCTCTCTTAACTGATAGTAAGTTAGATGTAAAATTTGGCATATACAAGGCTTTAGTTTCCTTATCAAATAATTTCAAATTCCCTATGCCTTTAACTGGTACCTTCTCACCATTAGCTATCACCACATTACCATTAGCAGGTTTAATATCACTAATCAACCTAGAATCACTAATCATATGATGTGATGCACCAGAATCAACAATAAGAGGCTTATTTTTGTTTAAAGCAAGAAAGGTTTTACCGGTGGCCTCCTTGAGGGCTTTGATGAGTGCATCAAGGTCGGATCGCCTCACCAGCTCGGAGGAGGCAGCGAGTGCAGTTCCATTTCCTCCGACAGCTTGTTGGTTTGGTTCGGGAGTTGGTGTCTCTCCCACCACAGCTGCTTGATGGGCTCTCGGCGGTCCTTCGCGGCTTTGTCCTCCACGGTTAATGCGAAGGTGTGGATGAAGAATCCAGCAGCGGCTCTTGAAGTGGCCAACCTTCTTGCAGTGCTCACATACCGGTGGGTTCTTGTCATCCGGTTTGTAGTAGCCTCGGTTTGCGGACGCCATCTCGACTTTGTTGGCGGTCACTAGCTCTCCTTTGCTGCCAAATAGACCCATGGAGCCATGCTCCTTTTGGATTTGGTTGCAAACGTCGTCAAGGCTTGGAAGCTTATCTGACCGCAAGATGTGCTTGATGAGGTCGTTGTAGGAGGGGTTTAGGGTCAAGAGCAGACCAAACACCTTATCTTGTTCACGCCTCTCGTTCAGTATGGCCGGATCTATTGTCGCCGGCCTAAGCATCTCTAGTTCAGCCCACAAGGACCTAAACTTCCCAAAATGCTTGGTGAACTCCATATCTTCTTGATTGAGATTGTTAATAGCCCTCTTAATCTCAAAGATACGGTTGACATTGGTAACATTCCCAAACACGTTCTTGAGAGTGTCCCATAAGTCCTTTGCAGTTTCGCAATAGGAGTAAGCCTCAAGGATAGGGGCATCAAGTGAGGTTTGAATGATGGCTAGGACTCCTTGGTCTTCTTGAAACCATTTGTTCCTTTCATCACCGGCAAGATCCTTGCCTTCCTTGGTGTTCTCACAACTTGGAGCTTCGCTCGGCTCTGTATGAGACCAAAGGCCTCGGCCACATAGGGTTGTCTTTGTGGTCCTTGCCCACAACAAATAGTTTTCTCCCTTGAGAGTAACTGGCACAATCAAGGTCTTAGAGCCTTCCATGTCGAAGTAACCGTTGGGTAAAGGTATTATCCAATGGATAAAGAGACTTGACTTTCAAAGTCGTAACAGAAGAGAAACAAGGAGAGAGGTGGAGCGGAAGTAGTTTGGTGGGTGTGAGATTGAGAATCAGGAGCGTATATGCTCTGATACCATGTAAGAATTCAAGAAGAGAGATGAGTGTAACC
>NW_010922049.1:6564-9518 GCF_000633955.1 Camelina sativa
TGACCCTAGAAACAGTAACAAAGCTGTTTACTACTTCAAATCAATGTTTTCTCGGTTATAGCTTGTTTCGGGACAATATGGGTATAATTGTTGTCTAAACACTTCAAATTCAACCCGAACTCTTATAATTAGTCAATTGCATTGGATTGTTATACATTCAATTATTCAAATGCATTGGATTCTCACACATTCTGACCCTAGAAACAGTAACAAAGCTCTTTACTACTTCAAATCATTGTTTTCTTGGTTATAGCTTGTTTCGGGACAATATGGGTATAATTGTTGTCTAAACACTTCAAATTCAACCCGAACTCATATAATTAGTCTATTGCATTGGATTGTTATACATTCTGACCCTAGAAACAGTAACAAAGCTGTTTACAGCTTTGAATCAATCTTTTCTCGGTTTTAGGCTGTTTCGGGGCAAAATGGGTATAAGTTGTAAGTTTTAGGTTCAAGGAGTGAGAGAGAGAGACAAAGTGTAGTGAGAGTAAGTGAGTTTGCGGTTTTAGGTTTAGTGATTGGATAGGAGTGTAAAAGTATAGAAAGAGAAGTATAGAAGAAGAAAATAGCTTGTTACTTGATATGGTACCTAGATACAACCTACTTATAGTCATATACAAAGGGGATATTCTAATAAGATGCTGTACACGATTTTACACAAGGATAGCGACATCTCCTTCCTATACATGTGATATATGTTTGACTTAAGACCTCCAACTTGCCTCAAACTCGCCAACGGCTAATAGGAGAAGGATCTAGATGTTCCTTTGCTTTAGAAGGCTTCTCAACATGGGCTGGACTTGTTTAGACGCCTCATGGTACGGATGGCCCATCGCATTGTACGGACGGTGCTTGTACGGACGGTATGGTACGGATGGTGCTTGTACGGCCGGTATGGTACGGATGATGCTTGTGTGTGTGAGTTCTCATACTCCCCCTCAAGCTTAGGCGACTTATTGTCGATAAAGCTTGAAGATCATGAACACCTACCTCATTAAAAACCTTAGTATAGAAAACCACTTGGGAAAAACTATACTTAAGGGAAAAAGAGTGTAGGTGCCATGTGAGAATGCTCATGGCCGAGTGAGGTCTATAAGACCAAGTTTAGAGTGAATATACTCACACACTTGTGGACTGGCTGCCTTGGTGAGAATGTCAGCTAGCTGTTCAGAACTTTTAGTGTGGCAAGGGAGAGTGACACCAAGTTGAATTTGCTCCCTTACCTTGTGACAATCAACCTCTATGTGTTTTGTCCTTTCGTGAAACACAGAATTAGTGGCTATGTGAATGGCTGCCTCATTATCACAATGCATTGTGATAGGTCTTGATGACTCTACTCCAAGATCCTTGAGTAAAGCTTTAAGCCACATCAGTTCGGTAGTCAGTTTTCTCATGGCCCTATACTCGGCTTCTGCACTTGAAAGGGATACCACCTTTTGCTTCTTGCTCTTCCAGGTGACAAGGTTTCCTCCTAGGAACGTGCAATACCCTGTGGTTGATCGACGATCGTCACGGTCTCCGGCATAATCCGCATCACAATATCCCACCAACTCCGTGTTTTCATTGCGTCCCATCCAAATTCCTTGTCCTGGTGCTCCTTTGATATATTTGAGGATGCGATTCACCATGTTCCAATGATGGACAGTAGGGTTTTGCATGTGTTGGCTAGCCTGGTTCACAGCAAAACAAATATCAGGTCGAGTAATGGTAAGGTATATAAGCTTACCCACTAATCTCCGATATCTCGTGACATCTTCAAATGGAGCCGCCTCAAGCTCCCCCTTGCCTCCTGCCTTATAGTTTTCTTCAAGTGGTGTTGTCACAGCCTTTGAACCAAGCTTTCCTGCTTCACTTAAAAGATCAAGTGCATATTTTCTTTGTGATAAGAATAATCCCTCATTAGTCCTATATACCTCTATCCCAAGAAAATATTTGAGCTCTCCAAGGTCTTTAATGTCAAAAACTGATTTAAGGAAATCTTTAGTATCTTTAATACCTACCTTGTCATTTCCAGTTATGATGATATCATCAACATATACTAGAATGACTACAATACCTTTATCACTTGGTAGTGTGAAGAGGGTATGGTCAGCTTCCGATTTGCAAAAGCCTCTTCTAAGTAGGGTAGTGCTCAGTTTGTGGTACCATGCTCTTGGTGACTGTTTTAAACCATAGATGGCCTTGTGGAGCTTAAAGACTTTTCCCGGACCAATGGTGTCTTCCAGACCAGGTGGTGGTTGCATGTAGACCTCATCTTCAAGTTCCCCTTGTAAGAACGCATTTTTAATGTCCATTTGCCAAAGCTCCAAGTCCAAGTTGGTGGCCAGTGATAGAACAACTCGAACAGTGTGTAGTTTGGCCACTGGAGCAAACGTATCAAGATAGTCCTCCCCGTGCGTTTGCGTGAACCCACGTGCGACTAGGCAGGCCTTATGGCGTTCAATCTCCCCGTCACTCTTGTATTTGATAGTAAAGATCCAGCGTGATGTGACTGCCTTCTTCCCTTTGGGTAAGTCAGCTTCATCCCATGTGTGATTTTTCTCCATGGCCAGTTTCTCCGCATGTACCGCATCNTCGCGCCACACCTTGTGTTCCTTAGCCTCATCATAAGTTTGTGAAACCCAATGCTTATCAATTTGGCCAAGAAAAGCTTGGTGTTCCATAGGAAAGTGAGCAAGAGTGCACACTGCTTGAATGGGATTGGCAACGGCCATGTTGTTGTAGTACACTCTAGTGTTCTTCCAGTGAGATGGGTCAAACTTGAGACACTGGCTCCGACGTAGTGGTATGACTTCCTCATGATCATTATCTTCATGGGCGTCCTCGTTTTGGCCGGTTGTTTCCTCAGGATGCATTTCCTCCTCGAGGCTTTGTGAGAGTTCGTCATTGGGCGCGGACGGGTCTCCTGAAGTGGGCTGAGTAGGGACTGTATCTGAACCAGTTGGGTTGGA
>NW_010922050.1:0-597 GCF_000633955.1 Camelina sativa
CTCTCTCTCTCTCTCAATCGTTTACACTTTCTACTCTTCCTACTCTCATCCGATTTACACTCTTTGGCTACCTTAAACTCTTCTCTTAAATTCTTACATGGTATCAGAGCAGATTTGATTCTGTCCTTACCTCAAATCTCATCACACTCTTCCGCATTCTCTTTTTCTTACTCAAAGTTCTTTGTTCTTACAAAAATCTCTTCTTCTACCCGTTGGACAATAGCTTTAACCAACGGTCACTTCACCATTTTCCATGGAAACTACCAAAACTCTTATTGTTCCAGTTACTCTCAAGGGAGAGAACTACTTACTGTGGGCTAGAACCACAAAAACAGCCCTATGTGGCCGAGGCCTTTGGTCTCATGTTGAAATGAGCAAAGCTCCGAGTGGCGAGACCACCAAGGACGGCAAGGAACTTGCCGATGATGAAGGGAACAAATGGTTCCAAGAAGACCAGGGAGTCTTAGCCATCATTCAAAACTCTCTTGATGCCCCCATCCTTGAAGCTTACTCCTATTGCGAAACGGCAAAGGACTTATGGGACACACTCAAGAACGTGTTCGGAAATGTGACCAATGTCAACCGCATCTTTGAGAT
>NW_010922050.1:1509-6686 GCF_000633955.1 Camelina sativa
CCCATTCTTGAAGCCTACTCCTACTGCGAGACGGCGAAGGACTTGTGGGACACCCTCAAGAACGTTTTTGGTAATATTACCAATGTCAATCGTATCTTCGAGATTAAAAGGGCCATCAATAACCTCAATCAAGAGGATATGGAGTTTACAAAGCATTTTGGGAAGTTTAGGTCCCTTTGGGCTGAACTAGAAATGCTTCGACCGGCGACAATTGATCCGGCCATACTGAACGAGAGGCGTGAACAAGACAAAGTGTTTGGGCTGCTCTTGACCCTAAACCCCTCCTATAATGATCTCATCAAGCACATCTTGCGGTCAGATAAACTCCCAAGCCTTGATGATGTTTGTAACCAAATCCAAAAGGAGCATGGCTCCATGGGATTGTTTGGCGGTAAGGGAGAGCTAGTAACCGCCAACAAAGCTGAGATGGCATCAGCAAACAAGGGCTACTACAGACCGGAGGACAAGAACAACCCGCCGGTTTGTGAGCATTGCAAGAAGCTTGGCCACTTCAAGAGCCGCTGCTGGATCCTACATCCGCATCTAGCACCACCACCGGGAGCCATCCGAGGTGGACGACCAAACCGCGGAGGACCACCGAGAGCTCATCAAGCAATGGTCGTGGGGGAGTCATCAATCTCTGAGCAGCCTCAACAAGTGACCGGTGGAACTGCCCTTGCTGCAGCATCGTCCGAGCTGGTAAGGCGGTCCGACCTTGATGCGCTCATCAAAGCCCTCAAGGAGGCCACCGGTAAAGCGTTTCTTACCTGAAACAAAATTAAACCTCTTATAGTTGATTCTGGTGCATCCCATCACATGATTAGTGATTCTAGGCTAATTAGTGATATTAAACCAGCTAATGGTAATGTGATAATAGCAAATGGTGAGAAAGTGCCAGTTAAAGGTATTGGAAATTTGAAACTATTTGATAAGGAGACTAAGGCATTTTATATGCCAAACTTTACTTCTAACTTGCTATCAGTTAAGAGAGCCACTACTGATTTAAATTGTTATGCTATATTTGGTCCTAACAATGTTCATTTTCAGGATATTGAGACAAGTAAGGTTCTTGGTCAAGGAGGATCCAAGGATGACCTCTATGTGCTTGAGGACTTGAACTTATCTTCTAATGTATCTTGTTTTAATTCAGTTATTATGAAACCTAGTGATTCTATTTTACATGCTAGGCTAGGACACCCTCACACAAGAGCTTTATCTTTAATATTTCCTAATGTTTCTTTTCAAAATGATGAGTGTGAGGCTTGTATTCTTGGTAAACATTGCAAGGCTGTTTTTCCTAAATCTATTACTATTTATGAAAAATGTTTTGATTTAATTCATTCTGATGTTTGGACATCTCCTTGCTTATCTAGAGATAATCAAAAATATTTTGTGACTTTTATTGATGAAAAATCAAAATATACTTGGATAACTTTGCTTCCCTCTAAGGATAGAGTTCTTGAGGCCTTTACTAATTTTCAAAATTATGTCACTAACCACTTTCATGCCAAGATTAAAATTTTGAGATCAGATAATGGTGGAGAGTACACAAGCCATGCCTTTAAGCAATATCTAGCCAAACATGGAATTCTTCACCAAACTAGTTGTCCTTACACACCACAACAAAATGGAGTGGCTGAGAGGAAGAATAGGCATCTGATGGAGGTAGCAAGGTCTATGATGTTTCACACAAGGGTTCCAAAGAGGTTTTGGGGAGATGCTGTGCTAGCCGCTTGTTATCTCATTAACCGCACACCAACAAAGATTCTCAAGGCTTTGTCTCCATTTGAGGTATTAACTAATGACAAACCTACATTTGATCACTTAAGAGTGTTTGGTTGTGTGTGCTATGTGTTGCGACCAGGTGAGCTAAGAGACAAGCTTGATGCAAAGAGTACAAAGGCTATGTTTCTTGGCTATTCTACTACACAAAAGGGGTATAAGTGCTATGAACCTACAACAAGGAGAGTTCTAGTTTCCCGTGATGTCAAGTTCATGGAGACACAAGGTTTTTATGATGAGAAGAATTGGGATGAGCTCCGCAACCTCTCCGATTCACCATCTGATCGGACGCGCAACCTCCGACTAATTCTTGAGCGGCTAGGTCTTGAAAATGATCGGATCACTACCGAGTCAGCCAGACCAACATCACCAGAGCAACCTGAGCCACTCACTAAGCCTAATCCTGATACACATGCCGATGACCATACTAAGCAGCATGAGGAATCACCCGAGCCATCCGCGGACAACACGGCCGAAACAACCGAGGAGTCGGCCGAACAGCTTGAGGAAATCATTACTCCGGGACGAGCCAACTTAGAAGCTGGGGCTGTAGTTCCTCTTAGGCGCAGCCAACGTATCAAGTATCCTCCTACTCATTGGAGAAACACCCGTGTGTACTACAACAACATGGCCGTTGCACATCCGATTCAAGCCGTGTGCACCTTGGCTCATTTTCCGATAGAGCATCAAGTGTTCCTTGGCCATATTGATGAGAATTGGATCCCCAAGACCTATGATGAGGCTAAGCAGCACAAAGTATGGAGAGATGCAGTGGATGCCGAGAATACGGCCATGGTGCAAAATCATACATGGGACGAGGCTGACTTACCCAAGGGCAAGAAGGCTGTCACCTCTCGGTATATCTTCACAATCAAATATAAGAGCAATGGGGAGATTGAACGCCACAAAGCCCGCCTAGTCGCACGAGGTTTCACGCAAACGTATGGGGAGGACTATCTTGATACGTTTGCTCCGGTGGCTAAGCTTCACACGGTTCGAGTTGTACTCTCTCTCGCCACCAACCTCGACTGGGAACTTTGGCAAATGGACGTGAAGAACGCCTTCTTGCAAGGAGAACTGGAGGATGAAGTGTATATGCGACCACCACCGGGTTTGGAGGATACTATTGGTCCGGGAAAGGTCTTGAAACTCAACAAAGCTATCTATGGCTTGAAGCAGTCACCAAGGGCTTGGTATCACAAGCTTAGCACCACANTACTGAGCCTGAGCCTGCTACACATGCCGATGACCATACTGAGCAGCATGAGGAAGCACCCGAGTCACTCGCGGACAACACGGCCGAAACAACCGAGGAGACGGCTGAACAGCTTGAGGAGATCATTACTCCAGGACGAGCCAACTCCGAAGCTGGGGCTATAGTTCCTCTTCGGCGCAGCCAACGTATTAGGTATCCTCCTAGTCATTGGAAGAACACCCGTGTGTACTACAACAACATGGCCGTTGCTCATCCGATTCAGGCCGTGTGCACCTTGGCTCATTTTCCGATAGAGCATCAAGTGTTTCTTGGCCATATTGATGAGGATTGGATCCCCAAGACCTATGATGAGGCTAAGCAGCACAAAGTATGGAGAGATGCAGTGGATGCCGAGAATACGGCCATGGTGCAAAATCATACATGGGACGAGGCTGACTTACCCAAGGGCAAGAAGGCTGTCACCTCTCGGTATATCTTCACAATCAAATATAAGAGCAATGGGGAGATTGAACGCCACAAAGCCCGCCTAGTCGCACGAGGGTTCACGCAAACGTATGGGGAGGACTATCTTGATACGTTTGCTCCGGTGGCTAAGCTTCACACGGTTCGAGTTGTACTCTCTCTCGCCACCAACCTCGACTGGGAACTTTGGCAAATGGACGTGAAGAACGCCTTCTTGCAAGGAGAACTGGAGGATGAAGTGTATATGCGACCACCACCGGGTTTGGAGGATACTATTGGTCCGGGAAAGGTCTTGAAACTCAACAAAGCTATCTATGGCTTGAAGCAGTCACCAAGGGCTTGGTATCACAAGCTTAGCACCACACTCCTTGACAAAGGATTTCGCAAATCCGAAGCTGACCACACCTTGTTCACCCTACCAAGCGCCAAAGGTATAGTAGTCATTCTAGTGTATGTTGATGATATCATCATCACTGGAAGTGACTCGGTAGGTATTCAAGACTCTAAAACCTTCTTGAAATCAGTGTTTGATATTAAAGATCTTGGAGAGTTGAAATATTTCCTTGGGATAGAAGTTTATAGATCAAATGAAGGATTATTGTTGTCTCAAAGGAAGTATGCACTTGACTTATTGAGTGAGACAGGGAAACTAGGAGCTAAGGCAGTGACAATGCCCCTGGAAGAGAATTACAAGGATGGAGGACAGGGGGAGCTTGACACCGCTCCATTCGAGGATGTTAGCCTCTACCGGCGGCTAGTTGGTAAGCTTATTTATTTAACCATCACCCGGCCTGATATTTGCTTTCCCGTGAACCAGGTGAGCCAGCATATGAAGAATCCCACCGTGCACCATTGGAACATGCTGACACGGATCCTCAAGTACATCAAGGGCTCACCAGGCCAAGGCATATGGATGGGACGCAACAAGAGCACCGAGTTGGTAGGCTACTGCGACGCTGACTATGCCGGAGATCGTGGAGACCGACGCTCAACCACCGGCTATTGCACATTCCTTGGTGGGAACCTGGTCACATGGAAGAGCAAGAAACAAAAGGTCGTCTCACTCTCAAGTGCCGAATCCGAGTATAGAGCCATGAGGAAGCTAACGACGGAGCTAATGTGGCTGAAGATGCTTCTCAAGGATCTTGGAATAGAATCAACAAAGCCGATCACCATGCACTGTGATAACGAAGCAGCCATACATATAGCAACCAATTCAGTGTTCCATGAGCGGACCTAGCACATTGAATTGGATTGCCATAAGGTCCGAGAACAAATCAAGCTTGGAGTTGTCTTACCTTGCCATACCGAAAGCAAAGAACAACTTGCGGACATCCTAACCAAAGCAGCGAGCACCCAAGTATGTGAGTACATTCATCCGAAGCTTGGCCTAATGGACCTTACTCGGCCATAGATTCTTTGCTTGGCACCTACACTCTTTTTCCCTTATGTATAGTTTTTCCCAAAGGGTTTTCTATGCTAAGGTTTTTAATGAGGTGGGTGCCTATGTTGTCAAGCTTGACCAAGGCCCTTAGTCAAGCTTGAGGGGGAGTATAAAACTGCACACCACCGTCCGTACAAGTCTTCATCTACTCGGGCCGTCCGTACAAGTTACCGAAAGCACCAAGCCTAGCCCATATAGAAAGAGCTTCCAACGGTCACCAAGCCTCCACCATTCGAGAACCTTCTCACATAACCGTTGGGAGAGTTTGCAAGT
>NW_010922050.1:9202-9460 GCF_000633955.1 Camelina sativa
CCTGTTTTGGGACAAAATGGGTATAAGTGGCTTTTAAACTCTCCACATCTATCTTAAAATCTTATAATTAGTTAGTTGCATTGGATTAAGACACATTTTAACCCCAGAAACACTAACATGGCTGTTTACAGCTTCTAAACAATGTTTTCCTTGGTTTAAGCCTGTTTTGGGACAAAATGGGTATGGGTATAAGTGGCTTTTAAACTCTCTCCATCAATCTCAAACTCGTATAATTAGTTAGTTGCATTGGATTAAGAC
>NW_010922051.1:0-320 GCF_000633955.1 Camelina sativa
GCTCGGGGGTATGGTTGGTATATCGACTTCGGATGACGATCCGGGGGTGCACTGTAGGGTGGCAACCGAGAGACGAGTTTGGACTTTTCCTTATATATTATGGCATGCGGGCTTCGGCCTGATGAGGAGCCAACATTTGGCATGCAGACTTAGGTCTGATGAGGAGCCAATAAAACTCAAGGTTTAGGCCTATGAGTAAAGGAAAGTCCAAAAAGTCAAGAGCAAATGAAGCCTGGAGCGTGAGTCTATCGCCTAGAGGTGACCTTATGTAGATCAGTCAGAGGAGTGCGGGCCGTGGAGACGGTTGCACGGGAGTCCTT
>NW_010922051.1:2770-9459 GCF_000633955.1 Camelina sativa
AGAAAATAGAATTAAGTTAGTGATAAGCAACAATTAAAACCTATCTATAAATGATATATGACAGAAAAATATACCGCAAACTCAAGGAAGTATCTTTCTCTTCTATCCGGAGGCACACATGACCAATTGTAGAATGGACCATCAAATTTGTTTGTAAAAACCTTTGTAATCTTCCGCACCAGTTGTGATCTGACATCCCGAGTAAACCTCATAACATAAGAATCAAGTCAGACTCGTGAATGACAAAGCAATAAACAATAGTTCATGAATAAACATATATACTCTTGTAGTTACTACTAAATGATGAGAGACTTGGGAATGACAAACACAATAAACAATAGTTCATGACAAAACACATATACTCTTCTAGTTACTACTAAATTATGAGAGACTTGGGAATGACAAACACAATAAACAATAGTTCATGACAAAACACATATACTCTTCTAGTTACTACTAAATTATGAGAGACTTGGGAATGACAAACACAATAAACAATAGTTCATGACAAAACACATATACTCTTCTAGTTACTACTAAATTATGAGAGACTTGGGAATGACAAACACAATAAACAATAGTTCATGACAAAACACATATACTCTTCTAGTTACTACTAAATTATGAGAGACTTGGGAATGACAAACACAATAAACAATAGTTCATGACAAAACACATATACTCTTCTAGTTACTACTAAATTATGAGAGACTTGGGAATGACAAACACAATAAACAATAGTTCATGACAAAACACATATACTCTTCTAGTTACTACTAAATTATGAGAGACTTGGGAATGACAAACACAATAAACAATAGTTCATGACAAAACACATATACTCTTCTAGTTACTACTAAATTATGAGAGACTTGGGAATGACAAACACAATAAACAATAGTTCATGACAAAACACATATACTCTTCTAGTTACTACTAAATTATGAGAGACTTGGGAATGACAAACACAATAAACAATAGTTCATGACAAAACACATATACTCTTCTAGTTACTACTAAATTATGAGAGACTTGGGAATGACAAACACAATAAACAATAGTTCATGACAAAACACATATACTCTTCTAGTTACTACTAAATTATGAGAGACTTGGGAATGACAAACACAATAAACAATAGTTCATGACAAAACACATATACTCTTCTAGTTACTACTAAATTATGAGAGACTTGGGAATGACAAACACAATAAACAATAGTTCATGACAAAACACATATACTCTTCTAGTTACTACTAAATTATGAGAGACTTGGGAATGACAAACACAATAAACAATAGTTCATGACAAAACACATATACTCTTCTAGTTACTACTAAATTATGAGAGACTTGGGAATGACAAACACAATAAACAATAGTTCATGACAAAACACATATACTCTTCTAGTTACTACTAAATTATGAGAGACTTGGGAATGACAAACACAATAAACAATAGTTCATGACAAAACACATATACTCTTCTAGTTACTACTAAATTATGAGAGACTTGGGAATGACAAACACAATAAACAATAGTTCATGACAAAACACATATACTCTTCTAGTTACTACTAAATTATGAGAGACTTGGGAATGACAAACACAATAAACAATAGTTCATGACAAAACACATATACTCTTCTAGTTACTACTAAATTATGAGAGACTTGGGAATGACAAACACAATAAACAATAGTTCATGACAAAACACATATACTCTTCTAGTTACTACTAAATTATGAGAGACTTGGGAATGACAAACACAATAAACAATAGTTCATGACAAAACACATATACTCTTCTAGTTACTACTAAATTATGAGAGACTTGGGAATGACAAACACAATAAACAATAGTTCATGACAAAACACATATACTCTTCTAGTTACTACTAAATTATGAGAGACTTGGGAATGACAAACACAATAAACAATAGTTCATGACAAAACACATATACTCTTCTAGTTACTACTAAATTATGAGAGACTTGGGAATGACAAACACAATAAACAATAGTTCATGACAAAACACATATACTCTTCTAGTTACTACTAAATTATGAGAGACTTGGGAATGACAAACACAATAAACAATAGTTCATGACAAAACACATATACTCTTCTAGTTACTACTAAATTATGAGAGACTTGGGAATGACAAACACAATAAACAATAGTTCATGACAAAACACATATACTCTTCTAGTTACTACTAAATTATGAGAGACTTGGGAATGACAAACACAATAAACAATAGTTCATGACAAAACACATATACTCTTCTAGTTACTACTAAATTATGAGAGACTTGGGAATGACAAACACAATAAACAATAGTTCATGACAAAACACATATACTCTTCTAGTTACTACTAAATTATGAGAGACTTGGGAATGACAAACACAATAAACAATAGTTCATGACAAAACACATATACTCTTCTAGTTACTACTAAATTATGAGAGACTTGGGAATGACAAACACAATAAACAATAGTTCATGACAAAACACATATACTCTTCTAGTTACTACTAAATTATGAGAGACTTGGGAATGACAAACACAATAAACAATAGTTCATGACAAAACACATATACTCTTCTAGTTACTACTAAATTATGAGAGACTTGGGAATGACAAACACAATAAACAATAGTTCATGACAAAACACATATACTCTTCTAGTTACTACTAAATTATGAGAGACTTGGGAATGACAAACACAATAAACAATAGTTCATGACAAAACACATATACTCTTCTAGTTACTACTAAATTATGAGAGACTTGGGAATGACAAACACAATAAACAATAGTTCATGACAAAACACATATACTCTTCTAGTTACTACTAAATTATGAGAGACTTGGGAATGACAAACACAATAAACAATAGTTCATGACAAAACACATATACTCTTCTAGTTACTACTAAATTATGAGAGACTTGGGAATGACAAACACAATAAACAATAGTTCATGACAAAACACATATACTCTTCTAGTTACTACTAAATTATGAGAGACTTGGGAATGACAAACACAATAAACAATAGTTCATGACAAAACACATATACTCTTCTAGTTACTACTAAATTATGAGAGACTTGGGAATGACAAACACAATAAACAATAGTTCATGACAAAACACATATACTCTTCTAGTTACTACTAAATTATGAGAGACTTGGGAATGACAAACACAATAAACAATAGTTCATGACAAAACACATATACTCTTCTAGTTACTACTAAATTATGAGAGACTTGGGAATGACAAACACAATAAACAATAGTTCATGACAAAACACATATACTCTTCTAGTTACTACTAAATTATGAGAGACTTGGGAATGACAAACACAATAAACAATATTTCATGTACTCACAATAAACAATAGTTCATGTACTCGACAATAAACAATAGTTCATGTACTCACAATAAACACAATAAACAATAGTTGAAAACAAACTCTAATCTAGAAGAAAACATATGAAAACAAACTCTAATCATCGACTCTAATCTAGAAAACAAACTCTAATCTAGGAGATTTATACGTGTTTACATACCAAATCGTGTTAGGCTTCGGTTCCGGAGAGAGGATGGTGGTAAAAGTATGACGGTCCGGCACCATAAGTATGGCGTTAAGAGCCCTCAACGTGTCCTCCCGGAGTTCCGGCAACACTGGATCTGACTCATCAAAGTTGTTACCGTGAGAAGAAGGATGACTTTGAGCTGGAGAGTTCTGAGCTGCAGATCTCGCAGAATCATGCAATGGATTCGATTGAACCGGAGGATTGTTCTGAGCTGGAGATCTTCCAGAATCATGCAAAGGATTCGATCTCACCGGAGGATTGTTCTGAACTTCTGGTAATGACCGAGTTGGTTGGTCATCAACGCTTCGATTCACTGAGTTCTGAAATAGAGTCTGTGGTGGTGGATAGTTTCTGACCTGCGGTGCGGCTGACGTCGAAAGTTGGGGGGAAACGCGGACTGGTTCTTGTGGCGTCTGAGGCGTAGGATTTTGAGCCGCCGGCGTGAAGTTGTATTGAGGCGGTAGAGGGTTGACTCTTCTCACCTTCAACGGAGGGTTAGAGCCACCGACTCTGAGAGAAGCGTTGGTGACAACATTCCTCTTTCGTCCAGGCTTCTTCAGAGGACGCATCGTGAGAATTGGCAGGAGGAAGATGAAGGATGGTGAGAAATAAGATTGAGAGATTAGGGTTTCGGCGATTGAGAGAGAATCGGCAGAAGAAGAAAGATGAAGGATTGAAACAACCCGACCTGTTTTTTTTTTTTAACAATTAAATACAATGTAAACAATTATGCAGCCTATACTACTAAATTAAACCAACCCAAACCACAACTCCTCATTAAACCAATAACAACCAGTACACACAGCAGAAACATACCAACCATACAAAACCATTACAACATCAATACAATAACAATCCTAAGCATTCTATCCATCAACCTAGCATATCTCTATCCAAGGTTCCAACAACATATCCAACAATCCAATAACACACAAACGAGACCCTAGATCATCCTCCTCCTCATCGCCATGATTCCACAACACAAACCTGCACACCACAAACAACAATTGAGATGCGTAAGTATTATCACAAATACTTAGTGAGGCAATCCTCCCATCTACTGGGCTATACACACAAGCAACTGAGAAACCAATGCTTAACAAATGACAACCAAACACAAACAAACCAGGAAAAATCACGAAACAAGCAACTTGGTGTCGACCGACACCAGAGAGGTGTCGATCGACACTGGCCAAACATGGTGTCGACCGACACCTAACTGGTGTCGATCGACACTCCCTTCGCAGACGCGAACTGCACGAATCCGAACGACGAACCTCCGTTTCAATCCGCCTACAATCTGTCCCAAACTCTCCCAAAAGCCTCAGGAACCTATAATAACCATAACACAACCACCACAAGCAAGAACAACACCACAAAACACAACAAATCAAGCAAACAAAGGATTCTCAGGCTTAGATAAGCCATGGTCATGCACTCACCTTATCAACTGATTATAACAACCAATACAACCAGTTGAGACCCTCCTAACGTCTGAAACAGCCCAGAAACGCCCTACAACAAGCCACACAACCAAAAACGACTTATAGCAAAACTGGACAGAAACATCAGAAAAGAACAGTCTCAAAGACGAAACCCTAAAATGAAAACCAACCATTAACTACCAAATCGCTCCGGCGAAAAGCTATCCCTAGACGTCACAAAGCTTCCCGCAAAATTTCAGCACGATCAGGAACCAGACGAGACCACGATCTCAATTACAATCCCCGATGGTTCCAACTCGCGTCTGAGAAAACATGACTCACGAAACTGCCAATAACTCATCGAGTTTAAATCCAAAACTACTTCTGTAAAAAGGAGAATGACGATGAAAGACTTGGGAATAAACCTACCAAATTTCATTACCTTTGAGAAAGATTTGATACGCCGAAACTATTTCCTCCCAAACCCTAACGATTCTGCTCTTTCTCCTTTAATCTCCTTCACACCACAATAGGCTCTCTCCTCTCTCTCTATCTCTGCAAACGGTGACCAGACACCCTAAAACCCTTAATTTTTCGCTTCTCCACTTATATACTCGGTTTAGTTAACTAAACCAAACCAACCAAACCAAAATCGCGAATTAAAACAAACCCGACGAACCCAGAAATAGTGGTGTCGATCGATGCCACAAGGGTGTCGATCGACACTCCTACCAAAACCGCATAATCCGGTTCGCGGATGTTACAATTCTCCCCCACCAATAAGGATTCGTCCTCGAATCCCGCAACACCGTCCATCCGTCAAGGACCTCCGTGCCACCGTCAACACGGCCCGCACGTCCTCCAACCGGACTAAATACCGTCAGCCAAGGTTTCCCGTGCAACTGTTGCGACAGCCCGCACACCTCCGACTGAACCATGAGGTCTCCCTCTAGTCAATATACTCACATCCTAGACATTATTTGCTCACAATTCAGTGCTTCCCCCGTCCGTGGTCGTAACCAACGAATCATGCGGGCTCGCTATCAGGCTAACCACCTTAAGCTACGGCATCCAGGAAGTCACTCACACTCCCCCCGCTCTCAGGTTGCAACCTTCGAGTCATACCGGCTCACTGCCAGGCCATAGCCTACAGCTACGGTATCCAGGGAGTCTCACACGCCCACTCCCCCCGCTCTCGGGTCGCAACCCTCGAGACATACCGGCTCACTGCCGAGCCGCGGCTCACAGCTACGGTATCCAGGGAGTCTCAAAATCCCGCTCTTGGGTCGTCACCCTAAAGCGCGCTCTCGGATCGTCATCCGAAGCAAACATACCACTCCCACTCTCTGGCCACAAAGTCCATCGAGCTATCGGTATCACATGAGTTGGGCCCACACAATCCTGAGCAAACAAGTCTGATGTCATCAAGTATCTCCCGACTAGATCTACCTCAACTCTTTCCATTAATAGGCAAGCTTTAACTATTCATAAAACTTCCCATTTTTAGAAACTTTCCTTTTAAAATGACATTCTATTTATGGAAACTTTCCATTTATAGCAACCTTCTATTTATGGAAACTTTCTACTTATAGAATTCCCGAGCTATTTCTTTTCCTCATGATACACGAGTCAAAAATCCAAATGAACTCCATTTGCAATACAT
>NW_010922052.1:0-676 GCF_000633955.1 Camelina sativa
TGGAGTCTTGAGTGCTACATCACTCAGTGAGTTCGGCAACCTAACAGGAAACCAAAACCCAAACCCCAACCCCAGCAAGCAACACACACAACATGCAAGCTAACTAACTGCATGCAGCACTCAATTGCAACATGCAAGCCAAATGCAAGAAAAACAAGCAATAAAATATGCAAGTTAGTCAACCAATCTCCAAGTATACTATCAAAGTATACGCATGCGGAAGCTAACAACTGATCTCTCCTTCTCTTTAACGCCTCAACGCTTCGTCACCTCCTCACTTCATCACTTCCCCCATACCCGTGAAGACCTATACTCACAGCCACAAAGGCACGCGAGTATAGAACATCACATGCGAGTTCCTCTCAACAGGCTCTCTCGCCTACACCGTCGTGTAGTACTCGGCCCAAGGCTGCAATCCCGTCTCTCCGAGTCTTCGTAATCCGCACCGATTACGGTCATTGGGGAAGTCTTCTCCTGCACAACCTCAACACACAACCAAACAAACCTGCAAAGCACACAAGCTACATGCAAGCTACAAACAACTACATGTAATGCACACAAGCAACATGCAACACAAACAAGCAACATGCAAGGCACACAAGCCAACATGCAATCACAAACAAGCAACATGCAAGGCACACAAGCCAACATGCAATCACAAACAAGCAACATGCAA
>NW_010922052.1:4863-9458 GCF_000633955.1 Camelina sativa
TGTTGTACCCACGATCTGCCATCTCGGACAATAGGTGAGTGGGCCTAGGCCGGGTTCGTCTACTGGGCCAAGAGCGAATCAGTGATCGGCTCATCAAGCCCGGAGAAAGGAAGATAGCGCGGAGATGCTTCGTGCTGGCCAGTTCGCAGCTCGGTCCCGGTCAAAGATTCCCGCATTCAAGATGATTAATTAGACCGCGCAAATCGCGTCCTATTAATGGTGCATTAATTTAGTAATAAATTGGTCGGTATAAATATGTAAGGGGGGTGTCAGTTGTAAGNAGGGATCGGATATTTTTTCCAGCAATAGCAATACAAGTTCTAATTCTCAAATTCTCTCAATTCTGTTCGGAACTGTTTTACGGCGATAAGCTCCTCCACAATTTAAATCACTTCGGAAGGAGAAGATCGTTCTCAGTTCTCCCATTTGGCGCTAGAAGGAGGGGAGTTATCGCCTGACTCTCGTCAGTTCCGACTTCACACGCAAGTACGTTTCACACAACCACCGCTATGGCAACCAGCTCTCCCAATGCGGCATCCTTGGAGGTGATCCAGAAGCTCCTGCAGGACTTGTCTGAAAAGTCCGACCGTCAGCAAGCCGCCTCCGCCGCTCTTACTGAACGATTCGACAATTTGGAGGGTCAAATCTCCACTCGTCTGGAGGAAGTTACGACGTCCGTAGCAGACCTCTCAGCCTCCCACCGCGCGTACGCCGATCGGGTCGATCTCCTGTCCACCGAACAAAATCCACGTCGACGCGCTTTGGATTTCTCCGGTGTGACTCCACCTTCTACCTCGCAGGTGGCAGCAACAGATGCCACTCTGGGAGATTCTTTTCCACCTCAGACCAACATGCAAGCAGCGCCGCCGTTGGTTGGTAGTGGCCACACTCCGCTGCAGCCCGGCGTCGTCCGACCTTCCGAGGTCCCGGTCCGCCTTCCTCTCCCCGTCGAAGGAAACATTTCCACTTCGGGGTATGCTACCAATCCCGAGATCTTCCGCATGCAGAGTGAGATCCGGGACATGCGGTCTGTGATGCACAGTGCAACCACTTCTGCTCCAGACATATTTCGAGTGATCGAGGAGTCGAGGCGAACTCCTTTTTCCGATCAAATAGCCCGGGTCCGCATCAAGGATACTGGCAAAATTAAGTTCTCGAGCTACGAGGGAAAAGGAGATCCGACCAATCATCTCAAGACTTTCCTGCTGACAGCTAGCCGGGTGGACCTCGAGCCCCACGAAGCAGACGCTGGGTACTGCAAGCTGTTCGCAGAAACATTTAATGGACTGGTACTGCTTTGGTTCGCATCTTTAGCAGCTGGCTCCATAACAAACTTTACCGAGCTGTCGACCTCGTTCGTCAAGCAGTATTCTAGCCTAATCGAAACTGCGGTGACGGACGCTCAGCTTTGGAACTTAAGCCAAAAGGCTGGAGAATCTCTCCGGTCTTACATAACAAAGTTCAAGGAGATCCAGGTCAAGATTCCCGGACTCTCGGACTCCACAGCCCTGGCCGCGCTTAAGAACGGCCTCTGGCACGAATCTCGCTTCCGCGAAGAGCTGTCCGTGAATCGGTTCCCAACCATTCAGGACGCATTACACCGGGCTTCGAACTGGATTATCGCGGAGGAAGACAAAATCGCCGCCGCACAAAAACAAAACGCTCCGCCGACAGGAAAACCACGGTTCGAAGCGCCCGCCAAAAAGACTCCGCCTACGACTCCGAAGTCCGGCCCGAGCACATTCGCAGTCACTCAATCTCCCAAAAAGAATTCTCCAAAGAATTCACCATCCAAACCTCCATTTTCACCGCGCTCCAAGAGTGGTGTACTCCCAAGTAACAAGTGGGTCCGGGATGAGGACACGTACTGCGAGCTCCACAAAACCAACAGTCATTCTACTCGTGACTGTAAGAAGCTGATGCACCTCCTCGCAGAAAAATATGTGGCGGGAGAAATGCCAAACGTCACAATCGAGGAATTGGAGCAAAAAACGGTTCCCGAAGTGGATGAGGATGCTCCACCTTCAAAGAAACCGAAGCAGTCTGATGGAAATGAAGCTCCCAAAAAAAGAATCGACGTGATAATGGGAGGATCGCGTCTATTTCGGAACTCCATCACTGCGATCAAAGACCATCAGCGGAAGCTCACTGGTCCCCAGCCGAAGCGAGCTAAGGTAATAGCAAGTGATCTACCTGAAATTTCTTTCTCCGAGAAAGAAACTGAGGGGTTGGACACTCCGCACGATGACGCGCTCGTCATCTCGCTTGACGTGGCGAATCACGAAGTCTGCCGAATCCTAATTGACACTGGGAGTTCGGTAGACTTGATATTCCTTGAGACGCTCACCAGAATGGGTATCGGGAAAGAGCACATCGTCGGACCGCCCTCACCTTTGGTCTCGTTCACTAGCGAAACGTCAATGTCTTTGGGCACAATCACATTGCCGGTGTCCACTCAAGGAGTGGTTAAAATGGTGGAGTTCACGGTTTTCGACCGGCCTGCGGCCTATAATGTTATTTTGGGAACTCCCTGGCTTTATCAGATGAAGGCAGTGGCCTCGACGTACCATCAGTGCGTCAAATTTCCGACCCCGCAAGGAGTCCGGGAGGTCCTAGGAAGTCAAAGGACGGCAAGGAGCTGTTACCTTGCAAGTCACAAGCTCCTGATCCAATAGCAACCACAACTCGAGGTCTCCAAGAATCCAGTTCGGAAACAGCTAAAAGGTGACCTCACTGAGTCCATTTTCATCAATGATAAGTTTCCGGACCAGGAAATCAAGATCGGAGTTGGATTGGATAGCGAGCTCCGGGCCAGTCTGGTAACCTTCCTAAAAGAAAGAATGGCCACCTTCGCGTGGTCCGTAGACGAGATGCCCGGCATCAGTCCGGAAGTTATTTCCCACGAGCTGAATGCGGACCCTACGTTCCGACCTGTGAAGCAGAAGCGAAGGAAGTTGGGCCCTGAGCGAGCTGAAATCGTTAACAAAGAGGTCGAACGTTTGCTGAAGGCGGGACAGATACGCGAAGTGAAATACCCTGAGTGGCTCGCAAACACGGTGGTAGTCAAAAAGAAGAATGGAAAGTCACGAGTCTGTGTCGACTTTACCGACCTGAATAAGGCGTGCCCCAAAGACAGCTTTCCACTTCCGCATATTGACCGCTTAGTTGAGTCCACTTCGGGTCACGAGCTGATGTCTTTTATGGATGCTTTCTTTGGCTACAACCAAATCCTAATGAACCCGGATGACCAGGAGAAGACCACATTCATTACGGACCGCGGGATTTTCTGCTACAAAGTGATGCCTTTTGGGTTAAAAATCGCGGGAGCAACTTACCAGAGATTGGTGAATAGAATGTTCGAGCATCAGCTCGGGAAGACCATGGAAGTCTATATTGACGACATGCTTGTGAAATCAATGGAAGCTGGCTCGCACCTCGCTGATCTGAAAGTCTGCTTCGATATCCTTGATCAGTTCGGGATGAAGCTTAACCCCACGAAGTGCACCTTTGCAGTCCCATCAGGGGAATTTCTAGGGTACATCGTCACAGAAAGGGGAATTGAAGCAAACCCAAGGCAGATTAATGCTTTCCTGTCTATGAGTTCTCCTAGAACCTTGCACGAAGTGCAACGCCTTAACGGACGGATCGCAGCTCTCAACCGCTTCATTTTTCGATCTACGGACAAATGCCTCCCTTTCTACCAGCTATTACGGAAAGGGGGAAAAAACTTCTTGTGGGATGCGAAGTGCGAGGAGGCCTTCGCTCAGCTCAAAGCCTACCTGTCTGAACTGCCGGTCTTGGCTAAGCCCGAGTTCGGTGAGCCGCACTTCCTTTACGTAGCCGTATCGGACAGTGCAGTCAGAGGAGTCTTAGTTCGTGAGGAAAGGGGGGAGCAGAGACCAACTTTTTATATCAGCAAGTCTTTCACTGGAGCAGAGTCCAGGTACCCTATGATGGAAAATTGGCCTTAGCAGTGGTCACTTCGGCAAGAAAGCTGCGGCCTTATTTCCAGTCCCATACGATCGTAATCCTCACGACTCAGCCACTTCGAACGGTGTTACATAGCCCGAGCCAATCTGGGCAGCTAACCAAATGGGCTGTCGAGTTGAGTGAATATGACATCGAGTTCCGGACTCGAACCTATGCTAAGGCGTAGGTGTTGGCTGATTTCTTGATCGAACTCCCACTAGCCTCTTCGGTTAGCGGCGATGTCAAAGCCCCGTGGACATTGTACGCTGATGGTGCTTCTTCCAAGACGGGAGCAGGAATTGGGGTCCGCCTTACTTCTCCTACAGGCGAAGTGATCGAGCAGTCATTTCGCTTGGCTTTCAGCGCGTCCAACAATGAAGCCGAATACGAATCCTTCCTAGCTGGCTTACGCCTCGCAGTGGGGATTGGTGTCCGCAGACTTCGAGCTTTTTGCGATTCGCAGCTGGTCACCAACCAGTTTTTGGGGGAGTACGATACAAAGGATGGTCGTATGGAAGCCTATTTGTCCGCAGCCCGGGAGTTAGTCACTAAGTTTGAGATCCCACGAAGATCCCACGAAGTTTAAGGTCCAAATTTATTCCATATATGCTCAATCAAATCCTCCT
>NW_010922053.1:0-505 GCF_000633955.1 Camelina sativa
CTCGGTTTAAGCCTGTTTTGGAATAAAACAGGTTTAAGTGTTGTCTATATTGACCATGGAACCTTAGTGACCATGAACCTTTGGGGCTAGGCCGTACGGTACGGATGTCCGTACAGTCCGTGTACCCTTGCAATAAGGCCGAGCCTCTTTAGGTCACAAGGAGAGTGGAAGCAGTGAGGTCCACCAAGTTCCATCATGTGTTCAAGAAGCTTCTAATCGAGCTGTTAGGAGGAAGGAGGGAGAACCGATCACATGTGGGCAAGTTGACTTAGGATATGTTGCTATCAAACTTGGGAACGCTTCCCTCTCTCTCTTAATGTCTCTTTCTCTTGTTTCTATTTTCGTAAAGGAGGTCGCCCTAGTTGGCCTCCCTATTTAAGTTGTAGTCACATGTTGTAACACATACACTAATGAATATCATTTTCTCTCATTATTCTCTTTGTTCTTCACCCATCAAACTCTCTTCACTCTTACAATTCTAAACCTAATTCCGCTTAAACCAACA
>NW_010922053.1:2931-5057 GCF_000633955.1 Camelina sativa
AAGCATGGAATCCTCCAACAAACCAGTTGCCCCTACACGCCTCAACAAAATGGAGTGGCCGAGAGGAAAAATCAACATTTGATGGAGGTGGCCAGTTCGATGATGTTTCATTCGAATGTCACCAAGAGGTTTTGGGGAGATGCGGTCATGACGGCGTGTTAATTGATCAATAGGACACCAACAAAAGTCTTAAATGACATATCACCTTAAGAGGTACTGAACAAAATTAAACCATCTCTTGATCACTTACGTGTGTTTGGGTGTGTCTGTTTTGTCCTAGTACCTGGAGAACAAAGGAATAAACTTGAGGCTAAGAGCACTAGAAGCATGTTCATCGGCTATTCAACGAGTCAAAAAGGATACAAGTGTTATGATCCAATCACCGGCCGCACTCTCGTCTCAAGAGATGTAAAGTTCCTTGAACAACAAGGTTATTACGACAAGAAGGACTGGGAAGGTTTAAAAGACCTATCTCAGCCCAATTCTGACCGAGCCGCCAACTTGCGGTTTCTCCTTGACCATTTGGGCATCACCAAACCAACATCACTTGACAACCAAGAGACCACAAGTGCTGATCCATTACCCGTGTCATCGAGTCAACCGGATGACGCACATGCTGGAAGTCCACCGTCTGTCCAGGAACCTGAGCTCACAGTACCGCCAACAACGGTGGCTCCTACCGGACCAACAACCTTGACAGAAGACTACCTTACAAGTGGTGAGGATAGGATTGATCCTCCTGATCAGTCAGACCAGCCTACCACCCAGTTCCTACCCAGACGGAGCAACCGTATTAAGTCTCACCCGTCTACATGGAAGGATAAGAGGGTATACTACAACAATCAGGCTGTCGCCCACCCCATTCAGGCCGTGTGTTCGCTTGACCTTCTTTCCTCGGATCACGCCGCTTTCCTTGGTAAGCTTGATGCGCACTTTGTTCCTCAAACCTACGAGGAAGCTAAGCAATATAAAGAATGGCTTGATGCGGTGGAAGATGAAACAAAGGCGATGGTCAGGAACCGGACGTGGACCGAGGCCGATCTTCCTCAAGGTAAGAAGGCCGTCAGCTCCAAGTGGGTTTTCACTATTAAATATCTTAGCACTGGAGAAGTAGAGCGCTACAAAGCCCGCTTGGTGGCACGCGGCTTTTCCCAAACCTATGGGCTTGACTATACGGACACATTTGCTCCGGTTGCCAAACTCCACACCGTCCGGGTCGTCCTGTCCTTGGCCACTAATCTCTCTTGGGAACTATGTCAAATGGACGTCAAGAACGCCTTTCTTCAGGGGGAGCTGACCGAGGAAGTGTACATGCACCCTCCACCAGGTTTAGAACACATTGTTGCCCCGGGTAAAGTTCTCCGGCTCCATAAGGCGAGCCAGACCTGTGTCCACGCCACTTGAGGAAGGTTACCAGGTCAAGCGAAAGGGGGAGAAGCCAACACCCGGTGCTCCGGTTAACAAGTTGCACGAACCATACGAAGATGTGGGACGCTACCGTAGGCTGGTGGGAAAACTTATCTATCTTACGATCACGAGGCCGGACATATGTTATGCGGTGAATCAAGTCAGCCAACACATGACAGCTCCAACAAACTTTGACTGGCAAACGCTCGAGCGGATCCTATGCTATCTCAAGGGGAGCCCGGAGCGAGGCATTTGGATGGGAAAGAACAACAATACGGAACTGGTCGGCTACTGTGATGCGGACTACGCGGGTGATACAATTGATAGGAGGTCCACGACAGGGTATTGTACATTTGTTGGAGGCAACCTAGTAACCTGGAAGTCGAAGAAACAGAAAGTTGTGTCTCAATCAAGTGCTGAGTCGGAATATAGGGCTATGAAGAAGCTGACCAACGAGCTCACATGGCTCAAAGGCCTCCTTAAGGATCTTGGAGTGGAGTTGGATCAACCAATCACTATGCACTGTGACAATAAGGCAGCAATACATATAGCAACCAACCCGGTCTTCCATGAGAGGACTAAGCACATTGAGGTAGATTGTCATAAAGTGCGAGAAAAGATTGAAGAAGGCGTAGTCTTGCCATGCCACACTCCAAGTAAAGATCAGTTGGCTGACATTTTCACCAAGGCTACTAGTTCTCAAGTTTGCGAATACATCT
>NW_010922053.1:9099-9445 GCF_000633955.1 Camelina sativa
CCATCACTCTTGTATTTAATAGTGAAGATCCACCGTGAGGTGACAGCCTTCTTTCCTTTGGGTAAGTCGGCCTCATCCCATGTGTGGTTTTTCTCCATTGCTACTCTCTCTGCATGAACCGCATCACACCATACCTTGTGCTCCTTAGCCTCATCATATGTTTGTGGAATCCAATGCTTATCAATTTGGCCAAGGAAGGCTTGGTGCTCCACCGGAAAGTGAGCCAACGTGCACACAGCCTGAATCGGATGAGCTACGACGGCATTGTTGTAGTACACACGTGTGTTTTGCCAGTTGGGCGGGGGAAACTTGAGCCTTTGGCTGCGTCTCAAGGGAATAACTTCCT
>NW_010922054.1:0-689 GCF_000633955.1 Camelina sativa
TGATCATGGAGCAACAAGCTAACCATGAGCAGAGACCTAGGCACATTTGTGCTGGAGATGCACCCAACACCCACAACCAAAGGGATGGTATTGTGCCTCCAACAGTGCCAAACAACAACTTTGAGATCAAGAGGGGATTGATCTCCATGATTCAAGCTAACAAGTTCCATGGGTTGCCAATGGAGGATCCACTAGATCACCTTGATGAGTTTGATAGAATTTGTGGTCTTACAAAGATCAATGGAGTGAGTGAAGATTGATTCAAGTTGAGGCTATTCCCATTCTCACTTGGAGAAAAGGCACACCTTTAGGAGAAGACTCTTCCTACTGGAGCAATAACCACATGGGATGCTTGCAAGAAGGCTTTCTTAGCCAAATTCTTCTGCAATGCAAGGACTGCTATATTGAGGAATGAGATTTCTGGGTTTGCTCAAAGAAACAATGAAAGCTTTTGTGAAGCATGGGAGAGGTTCAAAGGATTTCAGACTCAATGTCCTCATCATGGCTTCAGCAATGAGTCACTCTTGAGTACATTGTATAGAGGAGTGCTTCCCAAGATTAGGATGCTTCTTGACACAGCTTCTAATGGCAATTTCCTCAACAAGAATGTGGAAGAAGGATGGGAATTAATTGAGAATCTTGCTCAGTCAGATGGCAACTATAATGAGGACTATGACAGAACCATAAGG
>NW_010922054.1:2993-9439 GCF_000633955.1 Camelina sativa
AAATGATAAGGTAACCTCAAAGGCTGAGCTCCCACTTCAAGAGGATTCCGTGGAAAAGCTTAAGAGGTCAGTTCAAGAGCTGTCTAGTATGGTTGAGGATCTCCAAGTTAAGCTGAACAAGAGGTCTTTGAGGAAAGCAAGACCAAGGCTCAAAATCAAGAAGAAGTATGGTTTGAGTGCTAAGGGTGAGGTGATCAAGGATCAACTTCACAGTGACCAAGAGATTCCAGGGAGGATTTCATCACCTCCTTGGTATCTAGATCAAGGCTAAGAAGGAAACCAAAGTCAAGCTTAGTGACTTTAAACAAGCTCACTAGGGAGGAAGTCCCTAAGGTATCCTTTGTAAATATGCTTTAATTTCTTAGTAGTTTTGATGTGTTTTCTTTTATGTTTTTGTTGGACAGGCCTTTTAGTGAGAATGTAGTTGGTTAAGGAGAGATGTGGACTTGGAGAAGAAGACTCGCAGGCCCACTCGACCAGGCCACGAGAGGTACTCGGCCGAGCTGGATACTAATTGAGGCCCATTCGATTCCCATTCTTCTAGAATGATCGAGTGGAGGGAAGAACAAGGAGAAAAATTTTGAAATTTCAAATTTGGTCAAGGAGCTCGACCACGTGCTGGTTGAGTGTGGGGTCGAGTGGCAGCCAAAAGCAAGTCAAAGATTCCCAATTCAAATTTGAATGGTATGGACGCTCCACCCTTGTCTCCTTGTCCCCTTAGCTTCTTTATATAGTCCTTGCACGATCCTATACCTCTCACATTCTCTCATTTGCTCAAAACATTTAAATTCAAGCTTTAAAATCTCTTTCAAAGTTCATCTCTTGCTCAAGCTTTGTTCTTTCAAGTTTTTGGGTCACTAACCTATTAACTTTGAGCTTTGAGTCTATTTCCTTCAGTTTCTTTTGAAAATGTCTTCCAAGATAACCAAGAAGTCTCACCAAACCGTTGCAAGCTCCATGGAACGTCGTGATGCTAACCTTGAATCAAGAGGTGAAGCTGGGAGAGTCACTCGACGGACCACTCGATCGACCACTCGACCGAGTGCCGGTTCGAGCAGTCGGTCGAGCCAGATGCCGTATCCAAGGAGAGAGCCAGTTGAGGAAGATCCTGAGAGGACTGAAAGTGAGGAGGAAAGAGAGCCTACTCTCAATGAGTTTATGAGGAGACACAAGGCCAAAGGGAAGAGGCCAGCTGTTGAAGTTGAGCAAGAAGAGAGTGAAAATGAAAGTGAGGAAGAAAGTGAAGAAGAAGAATTGATGGATGATGGAGAAGCTGAGTCTTGTGGGCTGTCAAAGAGGCAGCTTTATGATGCTTTCATGAGGATGGAGTTCTTAGGAACTAGGTATCCACACAAGGAGACCATGGAGAAGCTTGCTATTGATGAGGATGTGGAATATCTCTTTGAGAAGAGCAATCTCACCAAGTTTATGGGGCTTTGCATGGAGGGCTACAAAGAGGAGAGTTGTGAGTTCCTTGCCACTGTCAAGCTGCATACATATGCAAGGAAAGACCCTGAGGTTGGAGCTGGCCACATTTCCTTCACTATCAAAGGGAAGAAGCATGAGCTTTCAATGAAAAAGATAGCCAATGTGTTTGGTTTTGAGGTTGGGAGCAATAGGAGTTTGATGGTTCCAAGAGAAGAGTTGTATGCTGTGTGGGAAACCATTGGAGACAACAAGCTCTACTCATCCTCCAACTCCAAGAGCTCAAGGATAAGGAGCCCAGTCCTAAGGTACTTCCACAAAGCTCTTGCCAACACCTTCTTTGCAAGGAAGGAAACTGGGAACATCAATGAGGGAGAGCTAAAGATGATTGACTTGGCTCTTAATGGAGTGATCTTTCAAGCAAGGAATGGTACCATCATTCTTGGGAGCACAGTGGAGACTGATCTAGGAATGGTGCTCATTGACCACATGATTCAATTGAGAAGTTGGGTAGGAAAGTTGGAGAACAAAGGGTCAAGAGGAGCACTTACCATTGGAGGCATCATCACTCCAATCCTTCAAGCTGCTAAAGTTCCACTTAGAGGAGAAAGTGTCTCACCAAGATGGATTGACTCAAGCTACCTCACTTCTACTCTCATCCTAGCCAAGGAGATGCATCAAGGGAACCACATCTTCAACTTTGAGCTTCCAACACTTGGGAAAAAGCAATTCATATTGCCTAACCAAGAGCTCACCACCATTCAAGAACGAGCCAACATTGATTTTTGGCCAGCTGAGGAGCATTGGTTTGATGGAGTGGTTCAACCTAGAGTTGAGGAAGCTGGGAATGCACAAGTAGCTGATGGAGAGGAGCAGTTCTACTTTGAAGATTATGAGCCCAACCCAAGAGATAGTAGAGGAGTGAGGGAGAATGCCAAGAGGTTAACTCTTTTGCAAAAGTGGGGCAAGTGGCATGGAAAGAGGTTTGATAAGCTGAAGAAGAAGGTGACCAACATGGCTAAGTCTATCAAGGGCTTGAAGAAGGAGATTGCTGAGCTGAAGAGTGGAAACTCATCTCCTAGCCATTCAAGCCCTTTGAGGAGAAGTAGCTCAACTAGAGCACTTTCAAGGGTTGCGAATCCTGTGGAACCAGCTAGGGCTTCAATATATGAGCCAAATAAGAGGAAGAGGAGCTCAAGTACCCGAGAACAACAATTTTCGAGGCACTCGACCGGGTCACTCGACCGGGTCACTCGAGCACCCACTCGACCGAGCACCTCCAATGCACTTGGTCGAGTACGTGTCTTGATCACCCTATGGTTTCCCACTTCCAGCTGCTTATCCAGGTTATCCAAGTTACCCTCCCATCCCACCTCAGTACTACATGGATCCAGCTCTCTACCAGCAGTTTTGCCAGCAGCAAGGTCAACATTTTGACACTCGCGGTCCAGCTCGACCCCCCCACTAGGACACGTACTCGACCGAGTCGCGGTCGATCGCCATCGTCGAGCTGCCCCAAAGTCCATCTCCAAGTCACCAACAAGACCCTAACTACTCCTATGACAGCATGTAGATGGATGTGGACAACTTTTTCCACAACCCCTAAGGTACCACTATCACCTTCACTTGTAAATACCATTGCATTTGATGTTGTGTTTTGTTTTGTTTTTAATCTTGAATCCTCAATCAAATTTCTTTCACACAGAGACTGTGTGATTTAAGTTTGGGGGAGGGTTTGAGATAGCATTTGACATTGTGTTTTGTGATTCTTATTTCAAATTTTTAGCATCATCATGTTAATACTTGCATAGCATCTAAGGCATAGAAAAACCCTAAAAATTTGAAATTTTTTTGAAAAAATCTTTAAAAAAAAAGAGTGTTCATGTAGTTTGCATTGCATATTAGGATCTTGTTTAGCATGTTTCATGTAGGATTGTATAATATTTGCATTAGGGATCCATGATGAGTTTGCCTTGTTAGCTTGTTTATTCACTAGACTAGGATCAATGCCCAAGTTAATAGTACTTTGATGCTAGTTGAGTAGTTAGAAGCATAAGATTGAACCAAGCCTTGAATTCTTGCATTGCATTTGGTCTAAATTGAAGCATGTTGAGATTTGAAACCATTTCCTATTTATAAGAACCTAATATTGACTTATAATTATCAATGTGTGCATTGCTTTAAACTCATGGATACTATATACATATTTGGATCATCTTTCTCCTTTTTACCACTCTTGTTGATCCAAGTAGCTGATTAAATCATTAAGATCAGTTCCCCTACCCCTAAACCAAACCTTCTTTCAAGCCTTGTTTATTCTTGAGTGTGTGAGGCCTATTTTTGGGATTGAGCTTGGTAGAAAGTGTTAGGTTTGAACTGACAAGAGTAAGACCTTGTGTAGTTCTAGTTTGCATTTTTCAAACTAGATAGGACTAGGTGGTTCACTTGTTGGGTTTGGGACTTGGCTGTTTTGAAAAGAAAAGAAAGAAAAGAGAAAGAAAAAGGGTAGAGTCTTTAAGAGGAGATTGTGTTTAAGTAAAGTCTAGTGAAAGGATGGGAAGTAAAGTGTTGATTAAGATGGTTCTAGTTAAGAAAAAGAAAAGAAAGAAAAGAAAAGTCTAGCAAAATGCTTATATGTCTTAAGAATAAGAAGAAAAGAGAACCATAGCAATAAGAAAGAATCCCCCATTCCACTAGAAAGATCAAATAAGAAACATCTCCTAAGACTTGAAAACCAAAAGAGAAAAGGGTTAAAGAGAAAAGAAGAAGCAAAGGGTAGCACTAGGATCATAAGGGTTTAGATTGCTAGGATAAACACTTTGGGTACCTTTGGGTAGACAAGGTTTTATTCTTGTATGAGTTTAGGTGTTCTTACCTTTAGCATTCTTCTAAAGCTCAATCCATTTTCATGAGAGAACCTTGATATTGACAAGCCCCACTCTAAAAAGAGACCATCATTGTCTCAAAACCCTTTATTACCAAGCCAAATGAGTTTAAGCATTGCATAGAGTTGATTCATGTTCTTGTTTAATGAATGTTAAAGGAAATGGTTGATTTGAATGCATGTGGATAACTAAGGCTCAAATCAATAAAGGTTGTGATATGCTTGTCTAAAGTCTTTAAATTCCAGCTCATTCAACTTGCATCATAGTACTAGTAACTTGGACATTGATTCTAGATGGTCTATTTGCAAGCTTAAGGAGCTGAGATCCCACTTTCAAACCTCACTTACCTTCTTATGTCTTTGATTATTTGCTTGAGGGCAAGCAAAGACTAAGTTTGGGGGTGTTGATGTTCATATATTTTACCTTGTTTTCCCTTAGTTTATTCACATCTTTTGCATCTTTTTCTATCCATTTAGGCCATTATTGTGTAGCTTTAGCACTAATCATGCATTAGGGTTTAGTTGCATTGCATTTGCATCTTTTCATGCATAAACAGGTGATTTTGGAGCTCAAGGAGCATGGAAGCAATGGAGAAGAGATGTGAAGCAATCTTGAGGAGGAAACAAGGGAGTTAAGGCTGAAACAACAAGGTCCGGAGTCCAACTCGACCGCACACTCGACCAGACACTCGACCGTGTGCTGAGGAGGACTCGACCAAGTGGAGATTGCACGTGAGAAGCCAGCTCGACCCCTAGCTCGACCGAGCACAGGTCGAGTTGACCGAGCCGTTGACTGCTTTGACTTTTTCTATTTTTAGGGCTTCCACTTCCCCACTATATAAGACCTTGTACCTGCAGCCACCAAAGTGTCCAGCTTTTTAGATATTCCCAAAAACCTAGTTTTTACCTTTTTTAGCATTATTCCTTTTGCATTTTATTAGATTTTGTACTTGTTTAAGAAAACTCTTAGATTCTTCAATATTGTTGGTTCAATAACTTTCTTAATATTGAGAATTTGAGTTTCATCCTTTGATTAATATTGAAGATCTCAGTTTTATCTTTCTAATAATGCAAGTTTCAATATTTTCTGGGTTTTTGATTTGTTTCATCATGTCTTGTTGTGAGTAGTTTTCTTAGGATCTTGAGGATGGGTTAGGATGGATTGATCTTGTGGTTTATGTGATTTGGTCAAGCTTGATTGTTGTAGATCTCTTCTAGGCTAGATGTTCTTAATGCTGATCTTGAACTGAGAGGTTAGGATCTGATTTCAAGCTTCTTAGCATCACACCAATGTTTAAGAAGCATAGATAAGGCTAGATCTAGAGCTTACCATTAGGCTTGCTAAGAGATTAGAGGTCTTGTTTGGTTTGAGATGTATTGCTTAATGCCTGCTTGTGTAGATTCTTTACTGTGTGAGAACAAGTCTAGAATTGCATAGGTTTGATTGTTTCTTGACCATGAGAGTGGGAGAAACTTGTCTTAGATTTATATGTCTAGAGGTTAGCTCAAAGTTTGCTTGAGATTTGTTGACCAAGTTAGATAACCACAATGATTAGTTCATCCCATGAATCCATCCTCAGGACCTTCTTTGTTTATTGATTTTAAAGTCTTAATCCTGTTGCTTGCTTGTTGTTTGATTCATATTTGCATTGCTCTGTTTTTATTGTGTTGCTCTGTTTTCCGGATTTAACCAACTCGACCACCCACTCGACCTACACTCGGTCGAGTGCTTGCTCGAGTTCATCCCCAGAACTCTTGTTTATGATTTGTGATTGTCCTGTTTCATTCCTGTCTCATTCTAGTTGCATTCATTTAGTTTTCAGTTCATTAATTGTCTTGCATTAGTTCATTAGTAGTAGTTTCTATTTCTGTTCTTGCTTCATTACTGTTGCAATCATTCAGTTTCATTTGCATTTAGTTCTTAGTTCTTGTAGTTTACTTTCTGCATCTTTACATTTCCATCTTAGGATTGTTAGTGACAAACAATCTTTACATTTGTCTTAACTTAGATTCATATGCATATCCTATTTGTTCACAAACACTCATTTAGAATTGATACCTCTTATACTGCAACAGCATAAGGGGAATTCAAACACCCATCCATCATTCCATTCATACCACCATTGCATACATTCAT
>NW_010922055.1:0-256 GCF_000633955.1 Camelina sativa
CGAACGACGAATCCCGATTCCAAACCATCCCGAATCCGTCCCAATCTGACCCAATTACCTCAGAAATCACAGTGAATCACAAAAGCAACGAAGCCAAGCAACAAAACAACACAAACAGCAAAGAAAACACACAAACAAGAGAGATCTCATGCTTAGATCAACCATGGTCAAGCACTCACCTCAAGAACAGGAAGATTGGATTGAGAAACGTGGAAAACAACACCTCCAGAAGCTCCCCCTTCGTTTCCAGCAACAG
>NW_010922055.1:295-3783 GCF_000633955.1 Camelina sativa
AAAACACACAAACAAGAGAGATCTCATGCTTAGATCAACCATGGTCAAGCACTCACCTCAAGAACAGGAAGATTGGATTGAGAAACGTGGAAAACAACACCTCCAGAAGCTCCCCCTTCGTTTCCAGCAACAGATAACCCTCCTACAGCCTCAGATCTCTCCAAAATCTCCAAGAACAAGCCCAGAAAACTCAGAAACGTTTTTCTCTCTTTTTCTCCCTTTCTTTCTCACAAAACGGCGACAAAAGACTTTCCCAAAACCTTCAATCTCGTCTCAGACACTTAACAACACGATTAGGGATTTAATTGAACCAAAACCGAACCAATCCGCAATTAAAATCAAACCCGACCAAACCAGAAAAACATAGTGTCGATCGATGCCACCAAGGGTGTCGATCGACACCCACACCAAAAATACACAAATTGGTTCGCGGGCGTTACAAGAAAATCCTAAATTTTTTATATATTAGCACGCAACCTCGACGACATACTTGGTAACTATTCTGATATTGAAAATGGTACGTATATAGTTAGACCAAAATATCTGAAAAAAAGAGTATTTTTGAAAATTTTCCTTTATTTTTAGGTATTCTACAGTTGTTTCTACAATTGTACTGTGCTTATGTTACAAAGTATGTATGGCGTGAAGTTTTTTATTATTTTTTTCGTGATACCAGAAAGAAAGATTTTTTTTTTTTTTGGCATACCAGAAAGAAAGATATGAATATCAAATCACATAGGATATGATTAAGAAAACAATAACTAGTTAATAAAGATGACCAACCAGAAGAATCGGGTAATAAAAGAAATTTTGAAGATTTTGGATGAGACTAAATCTTCATAAAATCTGTACATAATTATATTTTTATGAGAGAAACTTTTTGCTAGTCTTCTGTGTGCCTCTCAGTTATGTTGCATTGTATTCCCATCTACACAAAATAGCTTTCAAATATTTGTATTTGGAACCTGTTTTGTTTTGGAAAAATAGGCATGACACTTATGCATGACCGAGCTAGTAAATTAAGCAAATGGTGGATGATCATGGATTCATGATATGTTGCATGTAGATATACTGTATAGTGTTAGATGCGACATGCACATCTTTTAAAGCAAGAGAACAAATTTGGACATTTAGGGCACACATTTTGAACGTATATTTCTTTAAAATTATTAAAACTATATATTATTTAATAATTTCTGTAGAATTTATACTGTTATTAATACTTCCATTCCTAATTCAGATAATTTTTATGATTTTGCTTCCCTACTATATAAGTAGCATAACGCATCAAACAAGTGAGACATGTAATTTTTATTTTATTTAAGTTTACCAAGAACCACGAGAAATTAATAATCACAAGTCTTTGCTTATACTAACGTACACATTGGATTAGTAATAAGCATAACGTATGACACTATTTTGAATAGCCAAATCAAAATAAAAAAAATTTCAGTAGAAATCATATCTGATGAGAGAGACTCCATGTCTCAAAAATCTTTCATCACGATACCACACTACTACTTGATTTTTTTTATCTCTACCAATATTTATAGAAATTCAATTTATTGCTACTAGAAACGATTACATTTGAAATCACAGTGTAATAGTTTAGAAAAACACACTTATTATCAACCTTTCAATCACTAATCACTACTGTTCCACACTACCACCTAGTTACTACGTACATGAATTTAGATCAATTATAGTTAGAAAAGACAAAAGAGTATACGGTACATGATATATAATTAGCTATACAATCAAAATTTCTACAGATGAATTATGACTTCTCTTTTCCTGCTACCAATCTTGCAATATAGCCGCCCAACACGCAACTTGTGGCCACGCGTACAACTAATGGCTCATTCTCGTAAAGAATTCGTTTAGTATACTCATATCAGGAGGAACCGTGCTAATGATGAGAGATTAGAATCTAGTCGAATCCAGATAATGGACCACAAAAGACCAAAATTATTAACCATTAAGAATCTACTTATGTATAGAAAACAATTAACCTAGTACTACTTAATTAATTTATTCATTCTTTTTCGTTTTCTATTGAAAATGTTGTCTTTTTGTTTATATAATGAAATTGTTGTTGCTATTAACATGCTATATTAGAGCTCGTGTTTTCCTATTCCAACTATCATATATATTATGATATCTAGAACTATACGTACTAATTAAGTGACCCATCGTGACATTTATTTAAAATTATCTATGCGCAAAAGACTTAATGGACTACGGTCCAATTAATGAAGCAACACCGACGACAATAAATTTTTGTTTGGTCAAAAGAAAAAACCGAGTATCATGTTACTACAGTATTTGTCTGAAACTTGTAGATATAGATCTAATTCTAGCTTAATCAGATTTAGTTTAATGGCATATAAACTATGTAGTATTACTATCCACGTCGAGACCAGTAATATGGAAGAGTCCCTATGAACCAAGAGGCCAACTTTAATTTGGATTTTCACCATACACGAAGATAATAACGCATTTTTTCCTCTTTTCATGGCATGTAGAGTCATCTTGCTATCTTCAAGATAACTCTTATCTTCAAAAACGAAAGATAAAAATATCAAATCAATGGGACCAGAGAGATAAACAAAATGAGAGAAGCATGTCGTCTGGTTGTTATGGATTATGAATTTATGATCGACACTTGAATATTTTTACAGACAAGAAGAGAGTGGATTTTGCTCACATGGATTTTGTTGCTCACTACTTAACAAAAAATGGCAGTGCTTTTTGCCTTGTAACAGCCACCACTTCCCCAATCATTTTACTGTAATGCCCCCTTGTCCCTTTCCCTAATTGGAACTTATTTGTCTACTGGATAAAGGATATTTCATACTTCTAAAAAGATCTTACTATTGACGTCAAAAAAAAAAAAAAAAGAGATCTTACCATTTAAAAAAAAACATGATGCATCAATTCGCACAATAGGTGTGTTTAAATCAAAGTCTTCCAGTACTTTATTTTGTGATATTAGTAATTGAGTAATTGAATAAATATAACAAAACTTTATGCTGATTGACATTGATAAATTAAAAAACTTGTGAACTTTCTTAAATAGTATAGTGTCCATCTCCAAAGAGTTGGAAATTCGAGCTACATTCGTAGTCGACTAGGATATATATGATTAGGCATCTTAATCGGACTGATTTAGCTTGACTCCACCCAAAACCCGTACAACGTAACTTGCATATAAGTAAGTCAAGTCCAACCTAAAACAACATTTCATAATTATTCTATCAATAAACTTAATAAAGAGCATTTTTGAAATTCAGCTTATTACAAATTAAAACTATAGGGTTCTCATTTTGCCACGCACACTGTACATGCATGGTTGTATTCTTACAAATTATAAAAGTTATCCCTCTCAAAACCAAATCACAGCTTCGGATCACTGAAATGGGTCGTCTAAAGAGTTGATGTTGCCTTTCCCTTCTTCACCTCATGTCAGTGCTCTCAATATTAGACTC
>NW_010922055.1:9280-9399 GCF_000633955.1 Camelina sativa
AAGAAGGACCTCAAGAATGTCAACGAGAAGCTTGACCGTATCTTGCTGAGCCAGCAGAGGAACGTCCACTTTGTCTCTGAGGACGACCCTTTCCAAGTTCCAGATGGGGAGGGTGAGCA
>NW_010922056.1:0-2074 GCF_000633955.1 Camelina sativa
GTTATATCAAAGCATAAGGAATTTTATATAAAGAAAAATTCTAAAAAGTATATGATTTTAAGGAAAAAAATTCCAAATTTACATCTAGAAATATTTTAAAAGTTAATGTAATAAATAATATTGTATTTTGCAAAAATATTTCTATAAATTAATAATTATTAATTATACGATAAATTAATATCACTATAAATTAATAAAATCTCAAAGTCCCCACATTATTAATTTATAGAGGTTTTACTGTAATGTCATTTTGGAAAAAAAAAAATCTTAACCAAAAAAGGAACAAGCAAATCAAGCAATGCCGAACTTATAAAGCCCAACCATCGTTTGCAGTTTAGCCTTAATATGGGTCCAAGTCTTTACTCGGGCCGAGTAAGTTGGTCAACGTATACCATCTTTTCCATCTTTTCTAGTATTGGAATCCCTTATATAATAAAACGGAAGTATATAACCTTTTTTTAAACTATATAATATATATTATAAAATTAATTATTTGATTATTTGATAGGTTATAGGTTATCTAGGTTATAACCATTACTTAAATTTTGATTTCAGATTCTCTTAAAAAGGATATTTCAAAACAATAAAATAAAATCTCCACAAAATATTTAATTAACCATATATAAGCAACAAAATCTCAAAAATTAATCATTCTTCCATGGATTAAGAGTGATTTTCGATTATACTAGCAACTATATATCAAAATAACATAAATAATGTTTGTTATGATTGATTTGATAATTTCAAAATATTTAAACTAATATACAGAACAATCATAATGTTTTATTCATAACAACTTTTAAAAACAATCACATAAATTATATTTTATATAAAAATTACAATATAAATAAAAAGAATTTTAACCCGTACTTTAGCACGGGTCCTAAATGTACATATAATTTTCTTGACATTAAATAAGACCGTAATGAATCATAGTCGGTGGCCGTATTTGTTTAAATTATTAATCAACGTATTCGTTTATTTCAATTGCATGTGCAATTGTTAACCAAAAGAAACAAGTTATGGGATAGAGACGCTGTGTTCTTAGCCTTCGTCAAATTATTATCCCCTAAACTAGAGGACTTCTTTCTTGTATTTGTTATTCTAGAGTTTTTTTTCCTAAGAATGGAAATTCTCGTTGAAAATGAATATATTTAGGTTTATACAATCACAGATTCTAAACCTATAGGATTGACTCCCAAAGCAAAAAAAAAAAAGAGATTAAAACATGGAAGTAGAAACAATTATTCCATTGGCTCAACGTAAGCCGTGAAGCAAAGTGATACATGATTTTCTTAGAGTTTTACAACAACAACAACTACAACAAAATGTAGTCCTTGACTCCTTGGGTTGAATTGAATTCTAATTAAACCTACAATCATATACATAAAAGTAAGGTTTTGGTCTCTCCTTAGTGGTTGATTTTTATTTAATGCTTTCTAATTTTTTTTATTAACTTTCTAATTTTTGATTGTTTTAAACAATATTTAAGACCAATTAATACAATACATTTAACTCACACATTAAAATAAAATTATAACTGAAAATAAAATCTCCTCCTCTCCCACCAATATCAAATGTTGTTATATCTCATATGTGTTGTAAGAGTTTGATTATATATTTTAATTTAGAAAGTATTATATATATTTAACATAGTTTACAATTTTAATTTTATTTATATAAAAATAAAATGTTTCTTTTATATTTCTTGCTTTTCTAATCTATTCATATTTAATTTTTTAAATTTCCATAGTTAAATTTAAATGCACATATGTTGGTTTTAACAAAAAAAAGTCAAGTTTATTTGAGAATTAAATATTCCTATTCATTTTATTAGTCCATTTGACATTTAATTTTAAAAATTTAATATTTATTTTTAATTAAACAACACATTTTATTATATACATTAATGCATACTCTAAATTCATTTTTTACTACTAAATTATAACTGAAATTACATAAATTGTGAATTGACTTTTTCTCCTCCATTCATTTTCATTTAAACACTCTATTAATTATAATTGTAACTTCTCTAATTTAATTATTTTAGAAATGTAACTTCCATCACTTTTTA
>NW_010922056.1:8082-9355 GCF_000633955.1 Camelina sativa
CTCTACTCCGTCACGTCCCCATCCCTTCCATCGTCTCCTCATGCCCTCGTTGCTACCGCGTCTGCTTCTACTTGGCACCGTCGCTTAGGCCATCCCGGCCACTCCGTTTTCCGCATTTTGTCTTCTTCTGGTTTATTTGATTGTTCTCAAACGGATATTTCTGGTTTATGTCATGCTTGTCAGCTAGGAAAACATATTCGTCATCCTTTTTACTCTTCCTCGTCTTCTGTTTCTTTGCCTTTTGAAATAATACACTCTGATATTTGGACTTCTCCTGTTTCCAGTGTGAGTGGCATCAAGTATTACGTTATTTTTCTTGACCAGTTCTCTCATTTTGTTTGGATTTATCCTCTTCGTCAAAAGAGTGAAGTTTTTGCAAAATTTTTACATTTTTTTAACTATGTTAAAACCCAATTTCAAATTCCTATAAAAAGTTTTCAATGTGATAATGGTGGTGAGTTTAACAATCGTCAAATGCAGGCTTTCTTTTCCTCCCATGGTATTCATGCTCGTTTTTCTTGTCCTTATACTTCTGCTCAAAATGGTCGTGCGGAACGTACTCTACGTACTCTTAATAATCTTGTTCGTGCTATTCTTTTTCAAGCTCACATGCCCAACACTTACTGGGTTGAAGCTTTACATATGGCAGCTCACCTCTTTAATCTCCTTCCCTCGACGACCATTGCAAATCAGATTCCCTTCACTCGCCTCTTCAACAAACCTTCCTCTTATGATCATCTTCGGGTGTTTGGGTGTTTGGGTGTTTGTGTTATCCCAACCTTCTTCCTACGACTGCGAACAAGCTATCTCCTCGTTCCACACGTTACGTTTTTCTCAGGTATCCACCTAATCACCATGGTTATCGGTGTCTTGATCTTGCTACTCATCGTATTATTATTTCTCGCCACGTCGTCTTCGACGAGACCTCATTCCCGTTTTCTTCCGTACGGTCGGCTACTCCATTACCGTCTCCTCCTACCTCTTATCTCCCTCCTATCTCTCTTCCTCTACCTCCTTCACCACCACTGCATGTCGATTCCCCATCTCCTCCACCCTCACCTCCGCTATCACCCACACAACCTTCTCCTCCGGTGCCTCCATCTCCACCGGTGCCTCCGTCACCACCGGCGCCTACTTCTCCTCCGACGCCACCACCATCAACTGTTCACCATCCTCCTCCACCACCAGCCCCTCCTCGTATTCGCATAAGGAGTCAAAGTGGTATTCTCAAACCCAAGCGCATTCTCTCTCTTCACACTACTCACATTTCTCC
>NW_010922057.1:0-168 GCF_000633955.1 Camelina sativa
TCGGTTTTAGCCTGTTTCGGGACAAAATGAGTATAAATGTTGTCTAAGCACTCCAAATTCATTCCAAACTCTTAAAATTATTCAAATGTATTGGATTTTCACACATTTTGACCCTGTAAACACAAACAAAGCTGTTTACTGCTTCGAATTAATGTTTTCTCGGTTTTA
>NW_010922057.1:5309-9335 GCF_000633955.1 Camelina sativa
CTAGCAGCGACGTCTGACCTGGTGAGGAAGTCAGATCTTGATGCCCTCATCAAAGCTCTCAAGGAAGCCTCTGGTAACTCCTATCTTGCTTTAAGTCAAACTAAACCGCTTATAGTCGATTCTGGTGCATCACACCATATGATTAGTGACTCCAAGTTAATAAGTGAAATTAAACCGGCAGTTGGAAATGTGATTATAGCTAATGGTGAGAAAGTACCAGTTAAGGGAATAGGTGACTTAAAATTGTTTGATAAGACTACTAAAGCCTTTTACATGCCTAGCTTTACATCAAATCTTTTATCTGTTAAGAGAGCCACCACCGATTTAAACTGTTATGCTATATTTGGTCCTAACAATGTACACTTTCAGGATATTGAGACCAGTCAAGTCCTTGGACAAGGAGTCTCTAAGGATGACTTATATGTTCTTGAAGACTTAAATCTATCTACTCCTAATGTCTCTTGTTTTAGTTCAGTTTCTGTTAAAGCAAACAATGCTATATGGCATGCTAGATTGGGACACCCTCATTCTCGTGCTTTAGAAATTATGCTTCCAAGTATTTCTTTTAAAAACAATGAATGTGAGGCTTGCATCCTTGGTAAACACTGCAAAACTGTTTTTCCAAAATCTTTAACCATTTATGAAAACTGTTTTGACTTAGTTCACTCAGATGTGTGGACATCTCCTTGTTTGTCTAGAGAAAATCAAAAGTATTTTGTTACCTTCATTGATGAAAAGTCTAAATATACCTGGCTAACCTTGTTACCTACTAAGGATAGGGTTCTTGAAGCTTTCATTAGTTTTCAAAAATATGTGACTAACCATTACAATGCTAAGATCAAGATTTTAAGGTCAGATAATGGCGGCGAATACACTAGTCACGCATTCAAACAACACTTGAACAATCATGGCATTATCCACCAAACCAGCTGCCCTTATACCCCCCAACAAAATGGTGTGGCCGAACGCAAGAATAGACATCTCATGGAGGTAGCCCGGTCCATGATGTTCCACACAAATGTTCCAAGGCGTTTTTGGGGAGATGCGGTCCTTGCGGCGTGCTATCTTATAAACCGCATACCCACTAAGATTTTACAAGACGTCTCTCCATTTGAGGTATTGAACAAAGAAAAGCCTACATTTGATCACTTACGTGTGTTTGGGTGCACTTGTTTTGTGTTAAGACCAGGTGAATTACGAGACAAACTGGAGGCCAAAAGCACCAAAGCAATGTTTATTGGGTACTCCACCACACAAAAGGGGTATAAGTGCTATGATCATGAGGCTAGAAGAGTTCTTGTCTCTAGGGACGTGAAGTTTGTTGAATCTCAAGGGTACTACAGCAAGAAAAATTGGGAAGATCTCCGAGACCTATCGACCTCCTCCTCCGATCGGGCAGTCAACCTCCGTATCATCCTCGAATGCTTAGGGGCCACAAATGATCGGGACGCACATAGTTCTCCCGGGCCAAACTCACCAGAAGGGCCCCAGCCACCTCTAGACAGCAGCACTCGTGAGTCTACCGAGCCCGTTCCTCAGACGGATCAAGTTAACCAGTCAAACGATGAAGAGCTCAACTCACATAATCCTGACACTAGTATACACCCTGGAGGAGATACTGACCCACAAGACTCTGAAGATGAAGGTGATGCTCATGATGAAGTTATCCCATTAAGACGCAGCCAACGTCTCAAATTTCCCCCATCCAACTGGAAGAACACTCGGGTGTACTACAATAATGCAGCGGTAGCACATCCGATCCAAGCCGTATGTACCCTTGCCCATTTACCTATGGAACACCAAGTGTTCCTCGGCCAAGTTGATAGCCACTGCATCCCACAAACATATGAAGAGGCCAAGGACCATAAGGTGTGGCGTGATGCGATACAAGATGAGCGCACGGCCATGGAGACAAACCACACATGGGACGAGGCTGACTTGCCTAAAGGCAAGAAGGCCGTTACATCCAAATGGGTATTCACAATCAAGTATCGTAGTGACGGGGAGATTGAACGTTACAAAGCACGACTTGTGGCAAGAGGCTTTACGCAAACGTACGGGGAAGATTATAAAGATACGTTTGCTCCGGTGGCTAAACTCCATACCGTTCGTGTGGTTCTATCGTTGGCGGTCAACTTGAAATGGGAATTGTGGCAGATGGACATTAAAAATGCGTTCCTACAAGGTGAATTAGAGGATGAAGTATACATGAGACCACCACCTGGCCTAGAAGACACGATCGGTACGGGAAAGGTACTTAAGCTGAACAAAGCAATCTATGGACTAAAACAATCTCCAAGGGCATGGTACCACAAGCTAAGCTCGACCTTGCTCAATCGAGGCTTCAGGAGATCCGAACCTGATCACACCCTGTTCACATATCCTAGCACCAAAGGTATTATAGTCATTCTTGTATATGTTGATGACATCATCATATCGGGAAATGACTCGGTAGGTATTCAAGAAACCAAAACATTTTTGAAGTCAGTGTTTGATATCAAGGACCTGGGAGAGTTAAAATACTTCTTAGGTATAGAAGTGTGTCGCTCGGAAGAGGGATTATTTCTATCTCAAAGAAAATATGCTATTGATCTCTTAAGTGATGTAGGGAAACTTGGATCAAGACCGGTTAGTACACCGCTGGATGAGAACTACAAAGTCTGTCGTGAGGGGGAGCTAGAAGACCAACCATTTGAGAATGTAGCCCAATATAGAAGATTGGTCAGTAAGCTCATTTACTTAACTATTACACGACCAAATATTTGTTTTGCCGTGAATCAGGCTAGTCAGCACATGCAAGCTCCAAAGATCCACCTCTGGAACATAGTCAACCGGATTCTCAAGTTTATCAAAGGATCACCGGGCCAGGGTATTTGGATGGGATGCAACAACAACACGGAGCTTGTAGGCTATTGTGATGTGGACTATGCTGGAGACCGAGATGACCGACGATCAACAACCGGCTACTGTACCTTTCTAGGAGGCAACCTAGTGACATGGAAGAGCAAGAAACAGAAAGTGATATCTCTATCTAGTGCGGAGTCGGAGTATAGGGCGTTGCGCAAACTTACTACTGAGTTGATGTGGCTCAAGAATCTACTTCAAGACCTTGGAGTTGAAATTACCACGCCCATCACTATGCATTGTGATAATGAAGCAGCTATCCATATTGCAACCAACTCGGTTTTCCACGAGAGGACAAAACATATCGAAGTCGATTGTCACAAAGTTCGAGAGCAAATCCAACTAGGCGTCACCATCCCGTGTCACAGCGAGAGCTCCGAACAATTGGCCGATGTATTCACAAAAGCAGCTAGCCCACAAGTGTGTGAGTACATACACTCAAAGCTTGGACTCATGGACCTCACTAAACCATGAAGCCTACACTCTTTTTCCCTTACGTATAGTTTTTCCCAAGAGGTTTTCTATACTAAGGTTTTTAACGAGGTAGGTGATCATTGGTTCAAGCTTTAGTCTTGGGATCCAATGACTAAGCTTGAGGGGGAGTATAAATTGGGATCATGGTCACCTTGTCCGTACAGCCACCGTCCGTACATACTCTAGCCGGGCCGTCCGTACAACCGTGATGTACAAACATGTAAAGGCCCATTCGTTGTGTCACAAGCCTCATAGTGAACCAAGACAAGTCTCTAGACCCTTCTATTCCTACCGTTGGCGACTCAAGCAAGTGGGGGAGAAGAAATCACATGTTAGAATAAGGAACAAGACATGTCACTTTCATGTCTTAATTACATTTAGCATCTTGTATAGAATATTCCTATTGCTTTCACATGTCTATATTTAGTTTGTATCTAGGTTCTAAATCAAGTAAGGGGTTGAATTCTTCTTCTATACTCTCTCTTACACTTCTACTCACCCACACAACCCTAAACCGCAAACTCTCCCTCTTTCACTATACCTTCTCCTCTTATCTTCTTCTTTGAATCTAAACTTACAGTCTAAACACTCCAAATTCAACCCCAACTCTTAAATTTAGTCAAATACATTGAATTGTTACATGTTTTG
>NW_010922058.1:0-950 GCF_000633955.1 Camelina sativa
GAGCCGAGGCTCGGCAGTGAGCCGGTATGTCTCGAGGGTTGCGACCCTAGAGTGGGGGGAGTGTGTGTAAGTGACTTCCTGGATGCCGTAGCTTAAGGCGGTTGGCCTGATAGCGAGCCGGCATGATTCGTTGGTTGCGACCACGGACGGGGGAAGCACTGAGTTGTGAGCAAATAGTGTTTATGATGAGAGTATATTGGCTAGAGGGAGACCTCGAGGGTCAGTCGGAGGTGTGCGGGCTGTTGCGACAGTGGCCGGGAAACCTTGGCTGAAGGTGTTTAGTCCGGTCTAGGGACGTGCGGGCAGTGCTGACGGTGGCACGGAGGTCCTTGGCAGATGGACGGTATTGCGGGATTCAGGGACGAATCCATATTGGTGGGGGAGAATTGTAACATCTGCGAACCAGATTTTGTGATTTTGGGAGGAGTGGCGATCGACACCCTATTGGCATCGATCGACACCACTAATTTCTGGGTTCGACCGGTTTGATTTAATTCGCGATTTTTTGATTGGGATGGTTTGGTTAGTGGTTTAACCGGGTATTTAAAGGGGAAATCGACAAAATAAGGGTTTAGTCTTTTTCATCTGTCGCCGTTTTGTGTTTTTGGAGAGAAAAAGGGAGAAAAGTGTGATCTTGAGATTTCTAAGAGAGAATTAGTGAGATTGCTGGTTATTCTTGAGTTTTCTGTTGCTGGGAACGAAGGAGAAGCTTCCTAAGGAGTTGCTCTACTGTTCTTCGACCTTTTCCTTCTGTATTTTGAGGTGAGTGCTCGACCATGGTTGATCTAAGCATGAGATCTCCTTTGTTTTGTGTGATTCCTTGTGGGTTGTGGTGTTTGCTTGCTTGGGTACATTGTATTTGTGATTTCTAGAGCATTCCGAGATGGTTAGACGTGTTTGGAGTCGAATTTGTGTTGATTGGAATCGGAGTTCGTCGCTGAGTTTCGCGC
>NW_010922058.1:3273-4343 GCF_000633955.1 Camelina sativa
TCAAAATTTATCTTAAATGTTACATGTTCTTTTATATGAGAATGTGTTGCAATGAAGAAAAATTCAAAACTAAGTGAAGTAAACATTGTTTTACTAAATCTTACTATTACATGTACTTTATACTACTAATATGAGTTCTCTATAGTGATTTATATCAACAGTTTTGTTCATAATGTGTAGAATTCAAGATTTTTATTTTGTGACGTACATATGGTAGTCTTAAAATGGTCACATATTGCGACTGATTTGCCACTATATTACGACTATCTCAATTTGTCACTTTTTTGCTACCAATTAGAAACCTGTTTTGCAACAATATTGTGACTGATATCTAAAGACTTTGCGACTAACACCTGATTTAGCTACACTTTTAAGACTGTTTAGCCACTCTCTATATTTTTTATTTTGAAATTTCACATTTGAGATTCATTTACATGTTTAGGTTGAAGTTTATGCTTTGTTTTGCTCACCTTATCAATAATAACTTTCTCAAAGTATTAAATTTCCATGACTATAAACTAAACATCCATAAGTTCAAAATTTATCTTAAGTGTTACATGTTCTTTTATATGAGAATGTTTTGCAATGAAGAAAAATTCAAAACTAAGTGAAATAAACATTGTTTTACTAAATCTTACTATTACATGTACTTTATACTACCAATATGAGTTCTCTGTAGTGATTTATATCAACAGTTTTGTTCATAATGTGTAGAATTCAAGATTTTATTTTGTGACGTATATATGGTAGTCTTAAAATGGTCACATATTGCGACTGATTTGCCACTATATTACCACTATCTCAATTTGTCACTCTTTTGCTACCAATTAGAAGCTTGTTTTGCAACGATACTGTGACTAATATCTGAAGAATTTGCGACTAACACCTGATTTAGCTACACTTTTAAGACTGTTTAGCCGCTCTCTATATTTTTTATTTTGAAATTTCACATTTGAGATTCATTTACATGTTTAGGCTGAAATTTATGCTTTGTTTTGCTCACCTTATCAATAATAACTTTCTCAAAGTATTAAATTTCCATGACTATAAACTAAACATCCATAAGTTCA
>NW_010922058.1:8669-9299 GCF_000633955.1 Camelina sativa
TAAGGTTTTGGTAACAGAAACACAATGAACCCACAAATCATCTCTTTTTTTGAAATATTGGGCTTCACGTGCAATCAAACTAGGTCTATCGGCAATATATTTGATAAGTGTATCATGACATTCTTTTCCTTTTGTCACAAGCTCCTTGCGCCAAGCATCCGAGACGACTCCATTCATGAAAACTTGAGCCATTATATCCAATGCACACTTTGCGGTAATCTTGAGAACACATTGATTCCACAGTGTTTTTGGTTCGCTTACTTCTACAGCAAATTATGGGATGTGTTCACTCATCCTAACAGGGATCACCACACGAAACACCAAAGACATGTTAAGTTTTCCCATTTTTATATGTTTTTATACTTTTAAATTGATTTTTCTTTTTTTGTGAAGGAAAAAAAAAAAAGAACTTTTACTCTATTTATAGATATGAATGATAATAGTCTTTAAACATGACATTTACTTAAATACAGTTATTTCTTTTATTACATTTATTAAGCTTTAATTTAGCCATTTGGTTATAGACTTATATATCAAACAATCATGTAACACCCGCAAACCATTTTCTGGGAATTTTGGTGACGGTGTCGATCGACACCACAGGGGGAGTGTCGATCGACACTAGTGGTA
>NW_010922059.1:0-1338 GCF_000633955.1 Camelina sativa
GCCAACACAAGAAGAGTGGCCGGTAAGGTCATAGGAGGAATAAGAACAGCCGGTAAGGCCGTGAGTGCAAGGAGAGAGGCTGGTAAGGCCGTGAGCACAAGAAGAAGGTCGGTAAGGCGATGTGGGCCGAATGAAGAATGAGAGAGGCCATAATTGCAATGTGAGAAGAATTGTGAAGCAAAAGCCTTATAAGAAGAAGAGGCCCAAGAAGAAGTCTCACAAAGGGAAGGAAAGAAGGAAGAAGGAAAGGAAGGAAAGGAAATATCTCACAAGGAAAGGAAGGGAAGGAGAATCACGTGTGTAAGGAAGGAAGGAGAATCTCGTGTGTAACACCCAATTTCTATGGCATGTCACAGGTTAACTTATACCACAAGTAAACCATACTTAACCGAAAATAACCAAAAAAATCCATTAATTCAATTTAAACGTCTTTCAAACCATCACTTAAACGTTAAACCGAAAATAACAACCAGTTCGATAAATCCAACAACGGAAAAATAAAAGAATAATCTCCAGCTCCTAACACCAACACCAACTCTATCATCTATTCCTCATGGTTAACTGCAAGAGAAAGAGAGGGATGAGCAATCTAAGATTACTCAGCGAGGGCAAGCCTTAGGGCTCACGAAGTCTCCATACACAAACATGCTTAGACCATCACAAAGTCTAAACCTAAGACAAGCAATCAAACACGTGTCAACGACACACACACATCACACAAATGAGACTACGTCCCATAACCATCGCCGTGCATTACCGGATTCCTCATGCTTTCGCACTTCTTCCTGCACATTTTCACTTGCGTATCCGGATTCCTCATGCTTCTCGCACTTCTTCCACGCACAACCACACGCTGGCTCGTCAGCCAATCCTGATCTACCCGCATTCCGCGCCCGTAGACCACCACATAACTACAAGAAAAATTCCTTGTAGGACTCTCTGCGGTTCTCCCGCTTCTTCGTGCCTCTTGGCACATTTTCTCCTCACACTCAAGCAATTTATTTTATCACACAAACATGCATATCACACACCACGCAATCCGTTTAAAAATATCTAGTTCTTTTAATTTTCAAATCCTATTACTAGTTCTTTTTCCTTATCTTTTATTTAGTAGATATATAATATATATATTATTATTATACACTCAACAATCAACTAAGATTATATATATATAATCCATTGGTATACTTGGCTTAACCTTAAACTAAGTAACTATCTAAACATATCGGTATATGAAAAAGACACTAACTAGTCCTCACCTTAGCAAATTGGGTTTGGTTCTCGAGTAAAGACCAGCAACAACAGAAATCCAATCCAACAACGACAATGATCTCAATC
>NW_010922059.1:2491-4716 GCF_000633955.1 Camelina sativa
CTCTACACTTGTTCTTGTTCTTATTTCCAATGTAGAGTGTTTAAGGGATAAGGTTAGAGGCTGCCCTTAAGGCAGCCGATTCTCTTCTCAAATATCACCTAAACTCTTCTTTATTTACTGCTTTACTTAGCCTAGATTATGAGGAGTTCATCACAAGTTGATGACCTCTTCTTCTTCTTGAGATCGAGTTAGTTTGTTGTGGGTATAAGGAGATTCAATCATTGGGAGTTGTCTCTCCTTTATCAAGAGCTATCTCTCTTGAAATCCCAACATGGTATCAGAGCAAGTTATGTTCTTGGTGACTCAAACTCGATCTTGTTCAGTCCTTTAATTTGTCTTAGGTTCTAGGTGCTAATCCGCTTAGCTTAGGCTCTTTAGAGGTTTAATTTTGGTTTAATTGTTCAATCGATTCTCTAACAGCTCAATATTGAGTAAGCTTGGTCTCTTGTCTTGTTAGAATTTGTAGACCAAGTGTGTGAAAAGAAATCGAGTTTAAAAGCCCCATCCTTAAGCTTTACCGATTTGGTAATAGCCTTGTTTAAATGGGGAAGTGATGAACCATTGAGCAAATTGTGTTGTTCATGGTGAGGATTCACGGTTCTTGTGTGCTTGTATAAGCCATGAAATTCTTAGGATTTAGTTCTCTTAGGATTCTCTTAGGATTTAGTTCGCTAAAGCTTAGTTTCCTTTAAAGGTTTAATTTTGCTTTAGTTGCTAAATCGCTTCTCTTTCTTCTCAAGGTTGAGAAAGCTTTGTTTCTGGCCGTATGGTGTGTCCAGATTCGAGCTTGAGGAAGAAAGAGGTCTTGTTTTTCGCATATATGGCCCGCTTGGTCAAATAGATTAAAGCTGGTCCAAGATGCATTCTTTTAACCGATGGACAAAAAGGTTGTTTCAAAGGTTCTTTTAGCTTTTATTTGAATCTGACCACAAACTCATCTTCCATATGATATTTTGTGGATCTTGTTCATTTAAAACCATCGAAAATCACTTGTTCATGTGGTATTTCGTGGTTCTTAAATCTTTAAGCTCTTGGAGAACACTTTGTTTAAGTGATTCTACTATGAGAATGTCTTTAACCATTGGATAAACAAATTATCCATATGGTCCATGTGTTTCAGCCATTAAAGCACCAAAAGCTTTTTGATTCTCGGATGCTCTTGGCTGTCAAAGCTTCTGCAAACTCAAGAAAACAGAGAAGAACTCTGTCCATAAGAACTCTTGAGCAAATTCTCTATTCTACTCTCCATTCACCTTATACTCTCACCATATTCTTACACTCTATACTCTTTGGTTACTAATACTCTCGGTTACTCTATACTCTCTATACTCTTGGATACTCTATACTCTATTCTCTAATCACTCACCATCTCTTGTTTAGAATCTGCCTTAATCTTAAACAGGTGCGTTATTTAAAGATGGTGAGGTTCGTGTTACAAACACTTTCGGCAACAAGCAAAATCTCTGCCGAAACGTCTTAAAGATCGACTCGTACGGATGCCTTCCACTGCGATTCAGCTTCCGCGTTCTTCACCAAAGTTCTAGACCATAGAGTCATCTTGCCAGTGGAAGTGAAATCATCCCCATCAGAGTATCCGATCAAAAGTTATGCCCGATTCTGTGGGCATATATCATTCCGGCGCATCATCAATGCTTGGAGTTAGAACCAATGGCCATCAAGTTTCATAGACGAAACCACCATGGTAATAAACTCTGGCGGTATAAGGTTTACCCGAGGGGAGCAGAAGACTTCTTTGAGCGAGGTGACCTCTTTTAAGACTGACCGAGAGAGATAAAGCTTTGGGTATTAAACTCCGGCGGTAAGATTCACCCGAGGAGAGCAGAAGACTCTTTTGAGCGAGGTGAATCTATTTTTAGGCTGACCAAGAGAGATAAAGCTATGGTGGAAGTTCTAGTGAAAAGAGCTGGTGGAAGGTGATGAATCAGCTTCAAAGCAAAGTGTTGGTTATGTGAAGTTAAGAAGTGACAAGAAGGGTGTGTACAAACCTTCAAGATTGGTTCTCGACACATACGGAGGTCTCCACTCTTTTCCAGCTTCCGCGCTCTTCAAAAATATTGTAGACAATTGAGTTGTCTGTCCACCAGAGGTGAAATCATTCCAATCGGAGCAACCGTTAGCGAGTTATGCTTGATTAAGTGGAGATATATCAGTCTGGCGCGACTAAGAAGAAGCACTCGACCATTGAAATCAGTTTAGGGTCGAGT
>NW_010922059.1:5671-6701 GCF_000633955.1 Camelina sativa
ATCTGATTATGTACAGAGGTTTGAAGACTTGTCTTCTCAAGTGACAGGCTTGGATGACCAGCAATTAGAAGGGATTTTTCTCAATGGGTTAACACATGAAACACTGGAGCATGTTCGTATACAAAAGCCACATAACTTGTCAGAATTGTTGGCCGCAGCTAGAGCTATAGGGTGGAGTATAAAAGAATCTAGTCAACAAGGAGGCTCACATAAGGAGAAGGACTCCTCTAAAGAGAAGCAATTGCTTCAGATTGAGAACTCTGTTGTTGTGAAGACATTATGTCAGCATGAAGACGTGATTTGTGAATCAGAATCGACTTTAACTTTGTCAATGATTGATTCTAGTCTCCAAATGGAATCACAAGAATCAGTAACTTCAAACTTTACAACATATGGAGTTCAGATGGAGGTGGAATCTGTTGAAGTGAAGAAGTTGGTTCAACAAAAAGAATCCATACGTGAATCAGAATTGGTTTCGATAACAGAGAAGACTGAGTCGATTACACAATCAGAATTATGTAAAACAATGACTGCAGTTTCTGAGACCGTGTTTGTTCAGTCAAGGGAATTAATTCCACATGAGGAGGAGCAATTACATGTTTCCAAGTTTTCAGAAATGGCTGAATGCGTTGAGAAGTCAACATGTGTGAAGACCAATTTTTGTGAGTATGCCTTAGAACGGGAAAGACAAGACCAAAAATGTTACAAATTCTGGAAATTCAAGTTCAAAGACAAAAGAGTTTGGATTGGGGAACTGCAGCATAACAGTTTGGTGAACTCACTCCACTTACGATCCCAAAACAGTTTGGTGAGCTCACATCAAACAGAGATGGAACATGATAAAGGGAAAAGGTTGGTGTGTGTGTCCAAGAATGACATAGAGCATAGGCCTGCTATTTGGTGGTCTCAGATTGTAAAAGTCAGAAAACCTGCGACAAAGATGGACATTGAGATGTTATGGAGTGTTGTCATGGGAAAAGTAGCGTCTGTTTTAAGGAGGCTACTTGGTAATGCTCAGGTTTCATGTTTT
>NW_010922059.1:7519-9271 GCF_000633955.1 Camelina sativa
CCGATCAAAAGTTATGCCCGATTCTGTGGGCATATATCATTCCGGCGCATCATCAATGCTTGGAGTTAGAACCAATGGCCATCAAGTTTCATAGACGAAACCACCATGGTAATAAACTCTGGCGGTATAAGGTTTACCCGAGGGGAGCAGAAGACTTCTTTGAGCGAGGTGACCTCTTTTAAGACTGACCGAGAGAGATAAAGCTTTGGGTATTAAACTCCGGCGGTAAGATTCACCCGAGGAGAGCAGAAGACTCTTTTGAGCGAGGTGAATCTATTTTTAGGCTGACCAAGAGAGATAAAGCTATGGTGGAAGTTCTAGTGAAAAGAGCTGGTGGAAGGTGATGAATCAGCTTCAAAGCAAAGTGTTGGTTATGTGAAGTTAAGAAGTGACAAGAAGGGTGTGTACAAACCTTCAAGATTGGTTCTCGACACATACGGAGGTCTCCACTCTTTTCCAGCTTCCGCGCTCTTCAAAAATATTGTAGACAATTGAGTTGTCTGTCCACCAGAGGTGAAATCATTCCAATCGGAGCAACCGTTAGCGAGTTATGCTTGATTAAGTGGAGATATATCAGTCTGGCGCGACTAAGAAGAAGCACTCGACCATTGAAATCAGTTTAGGGTCGAGTGGCCATTGAATGGACACGTCCAAAGCATGTGTGGTAGCGCAAAAGATTGAAAGCTGGATACAAATGGAGGAACTAAAAGCTTACGGGGGAGCTAGTCAACATTCATGGTGTCCAACCAAGTCAAATCTCAAGGCATCACCAAGAGGAATGTCCACTTGCGTTTTGAATCAATCTCACGTTTGATGAGTGTCAAGTTATTGATCGGATGTGCACAAGTCTTTAAGGAAGTGATGCACAAGGTTTCAAGTGAAATGATGAGGTTTTAGCCCATCATCAAGTAAAGGTTGCGGGGGAGATCAACTTTCAAGTGGCTTCACCGCACCTCACAGTCTATGGTTTCAAATTCTCTGCAACAAGCAAAAGCTTTGCCAATGCGTTTCAAAGATCGATGCGTACGAAGGTCTTCCACTGAGATTCAGCTTTCAGGTTCTGCATAAGAGTTACAGAAACGTGAGTCCTCTTTCCAGTGGAAGTGAAATCAGCTTCATACGAGCCACCGACCAAAAGTTATCCTCGATTCAGTGGGCGTATATCATTCTGATGCGGGTTTTTAAAGAAGCAGTCTCAAGAAGAGAGTTCAAACCGCAACAAACACCAAAAAGGCTGTGCTCTAAACTCTACTCTATTTAAATTTCTTAAATTCATGTTTTTAGCTCTATCACTAGTCTTTACACTTTCATATGATCTCTTAAATTGTCACTTTTGAAATTGTCTTTGATATTCCTCATATACTTGTTTAAAAGTAGACTATGAGAGGCTCAAAGAAATTTGCTTTGATATTCCTCATACCATATATACTTGTTTAAAGCAGACTATGAGAGCCTCAAAGAAATTTTCTTTGATATTCCTCATAACATATATACTTGTTCAAAGTAGACTATGAGAGCCTCAAAGAAATTTGGAAAATTGTCTTTGATATTCCTCATAACATACACTTATTCTTGCTTCTTTATCACTTGTTAAAGGGTAAAGGAGATTATGAGAGCCTCAAAGAAATTCGAAAAGTGCAAGGATGGAGATCATAAGGAGTGTGTTAAAGGCAAGATGGGCTAAGAAAGAGTAGCGGTTCAAAGTCATGAAGAGAAGAGAGCTGGTTCTTTACAAACCAAGATCAAGAGACA
>NW_010922060.1:0-871 GCF_000633955.1 Camelina sativa
CTCATGGATCATCACAACTCAACTCAACCCGTAGACTGTAATGAGTTAAAACATTTTATCGTAATGACTTCATGATTAAATTGAGTTAGTGGATCAAATGGTTTAATGGATCAATTGAGTTATGTTATAATGAGTAATGGTTTAACTATTTAATCCATCAAATGCTTTGTAACAACCCGTCCCGTGGACTCCACTAGCCTCATTGCTAGTCCGCTAGCCTCACTGCTAGCCGCCCAAACGGACCCCAAGCTGGCCCTGCAGGGCATCGATCCTAACCCATCACTGTGGAAATCCACATCCACCAGTAGGTTATTGGTGTGCCAGGCGTTCCTCGAACCCTGGTCCCCACCCTTTAACAACCTTCCCACAGGACAAGTTGCCACCAATTGATTTGTAACATCCGCGAACCAATTTTTGTAATTTTGGTGTGGGTGTCGATCGACACCCTTGTTGGCATCGATCGACACCATGTTTTTCCGGTTTGGTCGGGTTTGATTTAATTGTCGATTGGTTCGGTTTGGTTCAATTAAAATCCCTAAATCATGTGTAAAAGGGGAAAACGACCCTAGGTCGTGTTATTTTGTTGGTAGTCGCCGCTTTTGAGAGAAAGAGAAAGAGAGAAAAGAGAGAAAACGTTTCTGTGACTTTCTGGGTTTGTTCTTGGGGTTTTTGGAGAGATCTGAGGCTGTAGGAGGGTTAGCTGTTGCTGGAAACGAAGGGGGAGCTTCTGGAGGTGTTGTTTTCCACGTTTCTCAATCCAATCTTCCTGTTCTTGAGGTGAGTGCTTGACCATGGTTGATCTAAGCATGAGATCTCTCTTGTTTGTGTGTTTTCTTTGCTGTTTGTGTTGTTTTGTTGCTTGGGTTCGTTG
>NW_010922060.1:2904-7048 GCF_000633955.1 Camelina sativa
GACCACGGACGGGGGAAGCACTGAGTTGTGAGCAAATAGTGTCTTTGATGTGAGTATATTGACTAGAGGGAGACCTCGTGGTTCAGTCGGAGGTGTGCGGGCTGTTGCGACAGTGCACGGGAAACCTTGGCTGATGGTATTTAGTCCGGTCGGGGATGTGCGGGCCGTGTTGACGGTGGCGCGGAGGTCCTTGGCAATTGGACGGTTTTGCGGGATTTTGAGACTCCCTGGATACCGTAGCTGTAGGCTGTGGCCTGGCAGTGAGCCGGTATGACTCGAAGGTTGCGACCTGAGAGCGGGGGGAGTGTGTGTGTGAGTGACTTCCTGGATGCCGTAGCTTAAGGCGGTTGGCCTGATAGCGAGCCGGCATGATTCGTTGGTTGCGACCACGGACGGGGGAAGCACTGAGTTGTGAGCAAATAGTGTCTTTGATGTGAGTATATTGACTAGAGGGAGACCTCGTGGTTCAGTCGGAGGTGTGCGGGCTGTTGCGACAGTGCACGGGAAACCTTGGCTGACGGTATTTAGTCCGGTCGGGGACGTGCGGGCCGTGTTGACGGTGGCACGGAGGTCTTTGACAGTTGGACGGTTTTGCGGGATTCGAGGACGAATCCTTATTGGTGGGGGAGAATTGTAACATCCGCGAACCAATTTTTGTAAATTTGGTGTGGGTGTCGATCGACACCCTTGGTGGCATCGATCGACACCATGTTTTTCCGGTTTGGTCGGGTTTGATTTAATTGTCGATTGGTTCGGTTTGGTTCAATTAAAATCCCTAAATCGTGTGTAAAAGGGGAAAACGACCCTAGGTCGTGTTATTTTGTTGGTAGTCGCCGCTTTTGAGAGAAAGAGAAAGAGAGAAAAGAGAGAAAACGTTTCTGTGACTTTCTGGGTTTGTTCTTGGGGTTTTTGGAGAGATCTGAGGCTGTAGGAGGGTTAGCTGTTGCTGGAAACGAAGGGGGAGCTTCTGGAGGTGTTGTTTTCCACGTTTCTCAATCCAATCTTCCTGTTCTTGAGGTGAGTGCTTGACCATGGTTGATCTAAGCATGAGATCTCTCTTGTTTGTGTGTTTTCTTTGCTGTTTGTGTTGTTTTGTTGCTTGGGTTCGTTGTTTTTGTGATTCCCAGTGATTTCTGAGGTAATTGGGTGAGTTTGAGACGGATTCGAGATGATTGGGAAGGAGAGTTCGATGTTCGGTTTCGCGCAGATCGTGTCTGCAGAGGAGGCATCGATCGACACTAGGAAGCATCGGTCGACACCATTTGGAGTGGCATCGGTCGACACTGTTTAGCATCGGTCGACACCATTGTTTGTAGCATCGATCGACACCGTGAGGCATCGGTCGACACTGGTCTCAGTCGAGACTTGTTTTCCTGGTTTGATGTATTGTTGTGTGTTGTTTGTTTTGCTTAAACTTGAGGGTCTCATATGCTTGTGTGTATAACCCAGTAGATGGGAGGACGGCCTCACTAAGTATTTATGATAATACTTACGCATCTCAATTGTTGTTTGTGGTGTGCAGGTATGTGACGTGGAATCATGGCGATGAGGAGGAGGATGAACTAGGGTCTCGTTTGTGTGTTGTTGGTCTTTGTTATATTGTTTAGGATGGAACCTTGGATAGAGATATGTTAGGTTGCTGGATAGAATGGATAGAAATGTTATTGTATTGGTTTTGTATTATTGATATGTTTCCGCTGTGCATGTAATTGGATGTTGGTTTATTATTGGTTGGTTACTGTGTGTGGGTTGGTTTGTTTAATTAAGTAGTATGGGATACTTAATTATATATTGCATTTAATTAATAAAAAGAAAAAAAAGGGGTCGGGTTGTTTCATGCTTAAACCGGTCAAAATTACCAAACCACTCTAAATTACCAAAACCACTAAACCGGTCAAAATGTGTAAACCGGTCAAAATTTCCCCAAAACAATAGCTTCATCGTTATTTTGATTCTAGAAAAATCAAATTTGATTCATAAGCGTTTGAGTAAAAATCAAAGACTTTCCAATCCTTCAGCTTAAGGTCGCTTTTACCCATGTTATAATTGAGCTTGTTTCTTCTTAATCCCTCTCAGGTTCGCTTCTTCTTCAACCCATGTTATAATTGGCCCTTAAGCTTTTCATGTTCGTATTTTGCTAGGTTTAAGTTGATTTTTCTAGGTTTTGTTTGAAGTATCTGGATTGCCCCTTAAGCTTCACAGTTGATTTTGATGATTTTAAGTTGTATGTGTTCATTATTTCGATGGTTTTGCGTTGTTTTCTAGCTTAAAACAAATTCCATCAAAATCTCTTACATTAAAAACAGGGGATTCATAGTATTTGCAGAAAATAAACAGTTAAAACATCCAGAAAATAAAAAGTTCTCTAGCTTTCCTATATGATAAGTAATGCTTATTGTACATACCATTCTTTAATTTCCCAGCGTCTTCTCTTTTCAGCTTTGACTGAAAATTCTTCCAGCCATACCAATACTCCGCGGTGAACATCTTTTTCAATCTTCCTCCGACACACAAATCTGATATTAATAAAATTTCATGCATGAGAATGCATACTCTTATTATAGTCATCCTCTGGTATAATAACCTTGTTCTCTATTCAACCTCACATGTCCCATGACATCTCTAGTCTCTCTAAGCATCTTCTTGTCCGATGCTCCTGAAATTCAGTTTTAAAAAAATAAAAACAACAACAACCACATGATTCACTAATTCAGTAAAAGATGCAAACAAAGTGAATGATTTATATTACCTAGAGGCTTATCAGTCACTTGACAAACTTATGATCAAGTTCTTGAAACTATATATGTTAATCCAAGCATCAACTTTTTACTATTCGTTCTGCCACGATTCTCGAACCAACATACATAGAGAAGCTCGGTTACCTTTTCAAACCTTCATAACACAGGGCAACAATTTTCCATAATCACTATCCCAACGAGCTATTACACAGATAATAAATAAAAAAAACCTAGATTCAGGAATTGAATTCCATTCCCAATAGTGAGGAGTATCTCCCATGCGATTGAGAAACCATTCATCGTAGATCACATGATACACCTCTTCCCACTCCCTTCCTCTAACCAGATGCTCTTTCATATACCGAAAAAAAAAATCCCAAACAAGCAGAGATTGTTAATATTATATCTAGACCTCACTGAGACATGGAATCAATAATCAAACAGAACTCAGGGAAAAACATTAGGCATCGAGATAAAGGGCTTACTCAGATATCTAGATTGAGTATGTGAAGAAAAAATTAGCAACCTTTTTCTGGTACTCGATTTTCATGAGTTCACCGGCCTATATCCAACAAAATTTCATCCGAAAATCAGATTTCTTGTAGAAACAACATCGAGCAATTGAAGTTCATCCAAAAATCAGATTTCTTGTAGATACAACATCGAGCAATTGATTTTTTTTTACAGAAACGAAAAAAAAAATCGAGCAATTGATTAAATCGAGAAAATCGCATTCAACATCAGTTGGACCGGGGACGAAGAAGAAGAAATCGAGCAATTGAGTAAACGCTCTCGTTTTACTTTTTTTTGGTCCACCTAAGAGTAAAATCAGCTGATGTGTATTAATGTTATAATTTAGTTGGTTAGAGATTTTAACTGAAGTGTCAACACCTGATTCAATACAGAAGCTGATGTGTCAGAAGAGGAGAACAACGCATCCTACTTTTATTGTATTGATCTAAATTGAGTTTACTTTTTTTTCATTGCCCAAAAAAGGAGTTTGCTTTTCATTTGCATGGAAGTCAATATAGATCTAAAAGAAAAGAAAGAAAAAAACTCTAAAAGCCATGATCTCGTGATCATCTTCTTGTTTTCCGTGTTACGAAAGTAAACGCGTAGAGCATCGCGTAAACTAGTACTACAGTACGATATGTGGTGTGTGCAAAATATTCTTTCTTTTTCTTTATTTCTGTCAGCTATCTATACTATTTAAGAATATAAAGCCTGAAAGATAGTGAATCTAACTAAATTGAAGAGTTAAACAATACTTTTGTCAACTTAATTACCGCATACAATCACGAATTAACTATGACTAGTCTTCTTTTGGGATAAGCGAGATAAATCAAGATTAGGTTAAATTTATATAATACTCTGATGGAAAAGTCACGTTTAAACGTGTTTCACGT
>NW_010922060.1:8034-9208 GCF_000633955.1 Camelina sativa
AGAGACGATGGGAGCCTCATAGCTTTCAATCCGGAGACAGAGAAAGCACGTTTGATTCCTTCCATATTCCATCGTGGAGAATCAGATACAAAACCGCTTTTTGCACAAGACAAGAAGAACAATCGTCTGACCATGATATCGGGGACGAAAGAAACAATCTCAGTTTACACACTACTCGGGAATTCCAAGTGGACCCTCACCATGCGGATCAAGAACGTATCCATGGACGACATAAAACTTGTATGTTGGAACGTGGTCGCATATGATGGCAAGAGCCTTGTGGTGAGGGAGAGGAAGAAGGACTCTTATCACAAGGGTTGGCTTCATGTGTATGACATGGAAGCTAAGAGTTGGAGAGTTTTAGGATCTATCTGGTGTGGGCTCACAAAGAACCTAGAATACTATACGTTTACGCCCTCCTTGTTCTTTGTCGAGGAGGATGAGCAGGAGAAGGTGATTGTAGCTTCCAATGACCTACGCATCTCCTATCTGAATGCAATTATGGCACTCATTTGATTAAGAAACGCATATCCGATTAGGTGCTTTATAAAGGAAAAAAAATAAACTAATGAGTGAATATATTAATTAAATTTCTAATTTTCTTTTGTTTGCAATCGAACTACAAAAAGAAACTTGAAAACTCTTACCTATGAGAGGCGATGATATGTTTTGAAAAATTGATTAAATAATACAATGAAAGTGGAGAGAAGACAAAACAATCTCAAATTTATGTTATTTCACAAAATACAAATGGCCTTTTAATAAGCTCAATTATGGTCCATTATCACCATGAATACGGGAGTATTGTCAATGAATTAGTTAACTTAGCATTAGGATTTAGCAATTGTTGTTTCAACAACGAAATGATATATTTTGTCATTATCCAATATTTAACAAAAAGGAAACAACATTATTAGCGAAAATCAAAACAACCATTAAATAAAAATAAAAATAAAAAAAAATCTCAAAGAGTCCCACCGCCCCTAGGCTATATATAAAACATGCATAAACAGACGACGACATTGCAACAAGGAGAAGATAAACCCTAAAATCACAACTCGTATTATAATGAATTTCTTTGCTGACAGAGTATCCCTCAACCATGAAATCGACCGCAATCCTAGACTCGAAGACGCGGGAAGAATCAAAGTCGAAGCGAGTATCCTAATGTCTG
>NW_010922061.1:0-413 GCF_000633955.1 Camelina sativa
TCTGCAATATCTCTTATACATTCCTGTGGATCGACCTCGAATGTAAATGATGTCTCTGATAAAAGCGTTGGCTCTTTCGTGTAGTTGGAGATGAGACCTTTCTTGCTCCCAAGTGACCGTAGCAGAAAAGCTCTGCAGAGACTTAAAGTGGGTTCAAGAAAATCTTCCATGTCTTTGGCATTCACGAATTCCAACAGATTTCCGATTCTCCTCACTACTTTGAGCTGAGAGAGCAATTTACTTTCCATCTCTGGAGCTGAGGCTAAGGCAAGACAGAGCTTGACGTTGTTCACATTCGCGCTTGATAAGTCTCCGAGAAGAAACTCGAAGCATTGTGAAACTGTATTATGATGCAATAAGTTGGAGATTTTGATGTAATCAAACTCAACGAGCATGACGAGGAGCTTTTGTGC
>NW_010922061.1:7369-9171 GCF_000633955.1 Camelina sativa
TCGATTTCAGTGCACTCGGTTAAGAGAATTGTCATTGAATCAAACCAGATCTTCAAACAGAGAAACCGAGCATCCCCGTCTTTGTTCCCATTGTAGATGCCAGCCAGAGACGGGAGAATCTCACGGATAATGATCTCAGCATTTTGTGTAACCAGAGGAGCATCTTCTGCTATACATTCTAGAACTTGAAGAAGGGTTATGCGGAAGTCATCTCTTCCCTGCAAATTGTGAACAAGTCATGAGAATTATTTTATGATCGATTAATGAATGAAGCTTTTAGCATCTTAAACAATCTCATAGTGAAAAGAAGAAATGAGTAACTATGAAGCATTTAGCAACTTAAAAAATCTCCATATTAGAAAAAAGAAGATATGAGTATCTCTTCAAGCATCTTAAACATATATCTATAGTGAACAGAGGAATGAAGTAATTTAGTAGGAAGTTCCGGAATCAGCTGTATGAAAGTCTTCATCTTATCCTACAAGAAGCACCACTAACCATATAATTCTATCATAATGAAGGTAAGCAATTTAAAGTCTGACGAGCAATTGACCAATCCTATTAGTGCAAAGTAAAATAACAGAGCATTTCCTTTGAGCTAAAAGAGTAATATAAAAGGGGCCGGTAAGTTGCAAATACTGACCTGAAACGATGCTTCCACAAGTTTTGTAAGATTTGCCAACTGCCTTAGGACTTGTGGAGTTACCATCTTGTTCTTAAACGAAGAGCTTCCGAGAAGATGAAGAACCACAGGGAACAGGTGTACATTAGTCTTTAAAGGAGCTCGACTGTTAAGTGGGGAGACAGGTCCAGGTCCATGGCGTCTTCCTGTCATCAGTTGTTGGATATCACTGGTTATCGTATCCAGCAAGCCTGGTATTATGGAGGCGATTACATTCACAAATGCCTCAAGACATTGTTGCACATAACTGTCTTTTTCTTTAGCTAATCTGTCCACCACAGGGAGAAATCTTGCATTGCAGAAGAAATTTGTCAGCCAACGCCTACTGTGTTTGCAGAGAAATGCAACAAAGAGAAGAGCTTTGCCCCTCAGAACTTCCGTTCCTTGCTCTATGATGGAGAGTAAACTAGGGAAAAGATTTTTCTCCTCTGTTAATGTCACGAGATGCCTTCCAAAGCTTGTGAATGTATGACTTCCAATCATAGCCATGTTCAGAAGATTTAAGCAGACTTGCTGCTCTCTTGCGCTGCCTTTGACAAAAGATGAAGCTATTTCCTTCAATGAAAGCTTCTCCACGACCGTCTGAATGCAAGGAGGGTTAAAGCGAGCAAGACGGACTAAACATGATCCAGCAGTCTGCCTCATGCTCTCCTGTTTCCCAGTTGCCCTGTAGATATAGCAGAGGTTACTAATCAAATCTTGGCTGGTGAAACGAGTGGCCCAATAAGCTCCTTGACTGCAGATGTTTTCTATCGTCCTCAACGCATAGAGCTGAGTCAGGTCATCTTCTCCTTTTCGTAAGACAGATGACACAAGAGAGATCAAGGCATTTGAAACCTAGTTTAAGAAAATAAGAAACTGTTTAGAGAGGAAACAACGGTAAAATAAACCATTCAGATTAAGCAATGGACTTTTGGTCCATTAGAAATATACCAGAAACATTAAAAGCCGAATGATCCACAATTTAAGAGTAATATAATTCAGAGATGCTGACCTGCCAACCCGATGCAGACCGGGTTTCTTTTGAAGGGGATTCTGGTGGTTTGAAATCCTTATGCTCATTTTGAGTTGATATGTAGAATAGCAATTCACCTAGAGCTGCCATAGAGAACCTTCTCAC
>NW_010922062.1:0-832 GCF_000633955.1 Camelina sativa
TGGGATAAAACAGGTTTAAGTGTTGTCTAAACTCTCCAAATTCAGCCTAAACACTTACAATTAGTTAAATGCATTCGATTGTTACACATTCTGACCCTAGAAACAGTAACAAAGCTGTTTACTGCTTCGAATCAATGGTTTCTCGGTTTTAGCCAGTTTCGTGACAACATGGGTATAAGTGTTGTCTTAACACTCCAAATTCAACCCGAACTATTATAATTAGTCAAATGCATTGGATTGTTACATATTTTGACCCTAGAAACTGTAACAAATCTGTTTAGTGATTCGAATCAATGTTTTCCCTGTTTTAGCTTGTTTTCTCGGTTTAAGCATGTTTTGGGATAAAGTGGGTTTAAGTGATGTCTAAACACTCCAAATTCATCACGAACTCTTACAATTAGTCAAATGAATTGGATTGTCACACATTCTCACCCAGAAAAAGTAACAAAGCTTTTTACTTCTTCAAATCAATGTTTTTTTGGTTTTACCCTATTTCGGGACAAAATGGGTATAATTGTTGTCTAAACACTTCAAATTCAACCTGAATGCTTATCATTAGTCAAATTTATTGGATTGTTACATATTTTTACCCTAGAAACAGTAACAATGCTGTTTACTGCTTCGAATCAATGTTTTCTCGGTTTAAGCCTGTTTTGGGATAAAACAGGTTTAAGTGTTGTCTAAACACTCCAAATTCATCCCAAACACTTACAATTCGTCAAATGCATTCGATTGTCACACATTCTGACCCTAGAAACAGTAACAAAGCTTTTTACTACTTCAAATCAATGTTTTCTCGGTTTTAGCCTGTTTCGGGACAAAATGGGTATAA
>NW_010922062.1:2301-3563 GCF_000633955.1 Camelina sativa
CTTCGAATCAATGTATTCTCGGTTTAAGCTTGTTTTGGGATAAAACAGGTTTAAGTGTTGTCTAAACACTCCAAATTCATCCCAAACACTTACAATTCGTCAAATGCATTCGATTGTCACACATTCTGACCCTAGAAACAGTAACAAAGCTGTTTACTGCTTCGAATCAATGTTTTCTCGGTTTTAGCCTGTTTCTGGACAAAATGGGTATAAGTGTTGTCTAAACATTCAAATTCAACCCGAACTCTTCTTCTTAGTAAAATGCTTTGGATTGTTACATATTTTGACCCTATAAACATTAACAAAGTTGTTTACTGATTCGAATCAATGTTTTCCTTGTTTTAGCATGTTTTCTCGGTTTAAGCATGTTTTGGATAAAGTGGGTTTAAGTGATGTCTAAACACTCCAAATTCATCACAAACACTTACAATTAGTCATATGAATTGGATTGTCACACATTCTCACCCAAAAAAAGTAACAAAGCTTTTTACTTCTTCAAATCAATGATTTCTCGGTTTTAGCCTGTTTCGGGACAAAATGGGTATAATTGTTGTCTAAACACATCAAATTCAACCCGAACTCTTATAATTAGTCAAATAAATTGGATTGTTACAAATTTTGACCCTAGAAACAGTAATAAAGCAGTTTACTTCTTCGAATCAATGTTTTCTCGGTTTAAGCTTGTTTTGGGATAAAACAGGTTTAAGTGTTGTCTAAACACTCCAAATTCAACCGAAACACTTACAATTAGTCAAATGCATTCGATTGTCACACATTCTGACACTAGAATCAGTAACAAAGCTGTTTACTGCTTCGAATCAATGTTTTCTCGGTTTTAGCCTCTTTCGGGACAAAATGGGTATAGATGTTGTCTAAACAATTCAAATTCAACCCGAATCTTCTGCTTAGTAAAATGCTTTGGATTGTTACATATTTTGACCCTATAGACATTAACAAAGCTGTTTAGTGATTCGAATCAATGTTTTCCTTGTTTTAGTCTGTTTTCTCGGTTTAAGCATGTTTTGGGATAAAGTGGGTTTAAGTGATGTCTAAACAGTCCAAATTCATCGCGAACACTTACAATTAGTCAAATGAATTGGATTGTCACACATTCTCACCCAGAAAAAGTAACAAAGCTTTTTACTTCTTCAAATCAATGATTTCTCGGTTTTACCCTGTTTCGGGACAAAACGGGTATAATTGTTGTCTAAACATTTCAAATTCAACCTGAACGCTTATAATTAGTCAAATAAATTGGATTG
>NW_010922062.1:5530-6204 GCF_000633955.1 Camelina sativa
TCTGTTAGCTGATTCGAATCAATGTTTTCCTTGTTTTAGCCTATTTTTTCGGTTTAAGCATGTTTTGGGATAAAGCGGATTTAAGTTATGTCTAAACACTCCAAATTCATCACAAATTCTTACAATTAGTCAAATGAATTGGATTGTCACACATTCTCACCCAGAAAAAGTAACAAAGCTTTGTACTACTTCCAATCAATGTCTTCTCGGTTTTAGCCTGTTTCGGGACAAAATGGGTATAATTGTTGTCTAAACACTTGAAATTCAACTTGAACTTTTATAATTAGTCAAATGCATTGGATTGTTATATATTTTGGCCCTAGAAACAGTAAAAAAGCTGTTTACTGCTTCAAATCAATGTTTTCTTGGTTTAAGCCTGTTTTGGGATAGAACAGGTTTAACTGTTGTCTAAACACTCCAAATTCATCCCAAACATTTACAATTAGTCAAATGCAATCAATTGACACGCATTCAGACCCTAGAAACAGTAATAAAACTGTTTACTGCTTCGAATAAATGTTTTCTCGGTTGTAGCCTGTTTCGGGACAAAATGGGTATAAGTGTTGTCTAAACAATTCAAATTCAACCCGAACTCTTCTAATTAGTAAAATGCTTTGGATTGTTACATATTTTGACCCTATAAACATTAACAAAGCTGTTTACTGATTCGAATC
>NW_010922062.1:8033-9151 GCF_000633955.1 Camelina sativa
TTTCTCGGTTTTAGCCTGTTTCGGGACAAAATGGGTATAATTGTTGTCTAAACACTTTAAATTCAACCCGAACTCTTATAATTAGTCAAAAGCATTGGATTGTTACATATTTTGACTCTAGAAACAGTAACAAAGCTGTTTACTGCTTCGAATCAATGTTTTCTTGGTTTAAGCTTGTTTTGGGATAAAACAGGTTTAAGTGTTGTCTAAACACTCCAAATTCATCCCAAACACTTACAATTTGTCAAATACATTCGAGTGTCACACACTCTGACCCTAGAAACAGTAACAAAGCTGTTTACTTCTTCGAATCAATGTTTTCTCGGTTTAGCCTGTTTGAGGACAAAATGGGTATAAGTGTTGTCTAAACAATTCGAATTCAACCCGAACTCTTCTAATTAGTCAAATGATTTGGATTGTTACATATATTGACCCTATAAACATTAACAAAGCTGTTTACTGATTCGAATCAATGTTTTCCTTGTTTTAGCCTGTTTTCTCAGTTTAAGCCTGTTATGAGATAAAACGGGTTTAAGTGATGTCTAAACACTCCANTCATTACGAACTCTTACAATTAGTCAAATGAATTGAAATGTCACACATTCTAACCCAAAAACAGTAAAAAAGCTTTTTACAACTACAAATCAATGATTTCTCGGTTTTAGTCTGTTTCGGGACAAAATGGGTATAATTGTTGTCTAAACACTTCAAATTCAACCCGAACTCTTATAATTAGTCAAATAAATTGGATTGTTACAAATTTTGACCCTAAAAACAATAACAAACCAGTTTACTGCTTCGAATCAATGTTCTCTCGGTTTAAGCTTGTTTTGGGATAAAACAAGTTTAAGTGTTGTCTAAACACTCCAAATTCATCCCAAACACTTACAATTAGTCAAATGCATTCGACTGTCACACATTCTGACCCTAGAAACAGTAACAAAGCTGTTTACTGCTTCGTATCAATGTTTTCTCGGTTTTAGCCTGTTTGGGGACAAAATGGGTATAAGTGTTGTCTACATACTCCAAATTCAACCCGAACTATTATAATTAATCAAATGCATTGGATTGTACATATTTTGACCCTAGAAACAGGAACAAATCTGTTTACTGATTCG
>NW_010922063.1:0-2103 GCF_000633955.1 Camelina sativa
AGAAACCTTCCCACCACGTTCCTAACCTTGGATCTTCACTCTCACAGAAAGATCTCTCCAAAAACGCCTTCAAAACTCACAAACTCTCACAAGAACTCTAAAAAACTGTTTTCTCCTCTTTCTCTCTCAAAAACAACAAACGGCAACCAAGACAACAATAAAACACAACCTAGGTCGTTTTCCCACTTAAATATCTCGGTTCAATGGTTTTTCCTAAACCAAAACGGTCCAAATCGATAATTAAATCAATCTGGTTGAACCAAAAATAAGTGGTGTCGACCGAACCACATGCCGACGATCGACACCCAACCCCAAAATGCAGAGTTTTGGTTCGCGGGCGTTACAATTCTCTCCACCAAAATAAATTCGTCCTCGAATCTCGAACAACATCCAGTGAAGGACTCATGTGCTACCGACTCCACGGCCTCCACTCCTCCGACTGATATACGAAAGGTCACCTCTAGGTGATAGACTCACGCTCTAGGCGTTATTTGCTCTCGACTTTTGGAATTTCCTTTACTCACAGGCCTAAACCTTGAGTTTTTATAGGCTCTTCATCAGATCTAAGTCTGCATACCATACTGTTGGCTCCTCATCGGGCCTAAACCCGCATGCCAAAATGTATAAGGAGAAATCCAATATTCGTCTCTCGGGTTGTCACCCTACAACGCGCCTTCGGATCGTCATCCGAAGTCGATATACCAACCACACTCCCAAGCCACAAAGTCCTGGAATAAGACGGTACTAGGAGAACCGAAGTCCTCCAAGAGTCGCGAGCAAACAATTCTGAACACGTCTGAGTCCTATTCCTAACCAGGTTCCCTTCCCGTGGCTCACGTAAGACAACACAATGTCCTACCAACCACATATCCCCTCACTGGAATACCCCATGACCACACAAGAATCATCTCAGTGCCCCACGGGCCACCACGAAGGCCAAACAAATGTCCTAAACAGGAGCGCCACAAAGGCCAAACAAATGTCCTAAACAGGACCGCCACAAAGGCCAAACAAATGTCCTAACAGGACTGCCACAAAGGCCAAAGAAATGTCCTCAACAGGACCGCCACCAAGGCCACTCGTCCCGAAGGACCATCACGAAGACCATCTATCCCGAAGGACTGCCTCAACAGACATTCTGGCTAAACAGCCCGCCATGAAGGCCACACAATTGCTAAATAGCCCGCCACAAAGGCCACACAATGGCTAAACAGCCCGCCGAAAAGGACACACAATGGCTAAACAGCCCGCCACGAAGGCCATACAATGGCTAAACAGCCCGCCACGAAGGCCACACAACGGCTAAACAGCCCGCCACGAAATTCAGGAAATTTTCCTCCAAAACACTGCCTTGCGGAAATTTTGTACCCCAAACACCACCTCATCTTGTTACTGAGTCACAAAACCAACCACCCCAAGCGACCGAGTAACAAGAGAGATGGGCTGGAATACTCCATTCCCGCTCCAGCCACGGACTACAGATGGGGCCAGGCTAGGCAAGCTCAAGTCGTGGCTTGCTTCTCATACCACTTCTTAAACCTTGCCTTCATCCTTGCCTCAGGCTCCCAAGTCTGCTCCTCAACACCATCACAGTCCCAAAGGACTCTCATCAAAGGAATCTTCTTCTTCCGAAGTTCCTTGATCCTCCTCTCGAGAAACCTCACTGGTCTCGCCTCCAAACTCATGTTGGGCTGAAGATCCTCGGGGATCTTAGCCAACAACTGGTCATCCTCACGGAGACACTTCCGCAACATAGACACATGGAGAACCTTATGGAATGCTCGCATAACCTCAGGTAACTCCAATCTATATGCCACTGATCCGACTCGCTCAATCACTCTGAACGGACCCATATATCTCGGACTCAACTTAGTCGCAGTCAATGACCTGTTCGGACCCCGCAACATAGCCATTTTGAGGTACACTCTATCTCCAACCTGAAACTCAAGATCTCTCCTCCTCCTATCGGCATAACTCCTCTGCCGATCCTGAGCTTCCTTCATGTTCAGCTTGAGCACCCGAATCTTCTCCGAGGTCTCCTGAACAAAATCTGCCCCGTACATGCTCCTTTCCCCCACCTGAGTCCAGCATAACGGTGTACGA
>NW_010922063.1:6131-9069 GCF_000633955.1 Camelina sativa
AACTCCACCACAACTGAGCATCACCAGTCAAATAGTGAACCCCAATGTCCACCCAAAAACCCTTAGGACACCTCAGAGTATGGAAGTTACGTTCCACACTCCTCCTCCACGCATCCGCAGCGGTAGGATCTGTACCTCCCGAAAACCGCTTGGTACCAATACGGCCCATCTCTGTCAGCATGCTGATATAACGAGAATGGACCCTCACATCCGCAGCCACTGGCTGCCGCTCCTCTGCCACCACTGGTGGCACTACCTGAGCCTAAGCCGGTGCACCTGGGACTCCATCCACTGGGACACCCGCACCTGGGGCCCTAACATCACCGGCTACTGGAGTATCAACACCGCTCCCTCCGGCCACACTCATGGAATCCTCCTGGACACTCTGCGACTCGCCGACACCCTCTGTTGTCACACTCTGGTCTGCAGTCTCACTAACCACTGGGACTTTGCCCCTACCACGACCACATCCGCGTCCACGACCACGTCCGTGTCCACGACCACGACCAGCAACAACATCCTCTCTAACTATCTGCACTAACATGAGCAGAAGGCTAAGCACACAATAAACAGAACACAAAAACAAAACTCACCGTGGATTCACAATCTAGGCTCGAAGAAGATATTCTAGTACTCCATGCCACACACAATTGACTAACTAACATAATAAATCAAGACATGCAATCCCAGACAACACAACAGAAACCTACTGAACCCAAACCTAGAACCGTAAGGGCTCTGATACCAAACTGAGACGACCTGACCCGTTTTTTTAAATAATAAATAATAATAAGATAGTAACAATAATAAATAACTATGACTAGTGGTCCCATACCCACTAGCCACCTAACCACAATCACAATCAACAGCTGAAATAACCAATATCATTAACCAAGAATTCAACAGTCACAATCCAATAACCAACATTAATTCCAAATCATAAACTAATGATCCAAACAGCATAAACTAGAGAACCAACAATCCTAACAACATTCTAGGACTTAACTCTAGCAACCTAGCAATGACAGAGAACAATCAATCGAGTCCCTAGAACATCTTCCTCTTCATTGCCTTGATTCCACGATCACACTTTGCCTTTACCTACACCACAAACACAAATTGAGATGCATGAGTATTTGATAAATAATCAGTGAGACAATCCTCCCATCTACTGGGCTATACACACAAGCAATAAGATCTCTCATGCTACAAACAACAACAATAAAACAAACCAGGAACATGAAAAAGTGACCCGACACGATCCGGTTACTGTCAGAAGAGTGTCGACTGATACCAGAAGGTGTCGACCGACACTGGATATCTGGTGTCAACCAACACCACTTGGTTGTCGAGCGACACCTGCTCGACACCCCCGAAACCCTAACGGTGTCGACCGACATCTCCACATGGTGTCGACCGACACTAGCTAAGTTCCCGAGCCGTCCTCGCATTGGTGTCGACCGACACCACTGTCGAGCAGTGATTTCCTTCGAACAGAACCTCCGAATCTCGCCTCCAAACTTCTCCTCTTCGTCCCACACAATCTCAGGAACGAATCCAAGCCTCAGGAGCTAGAAAAACTCACAAACAACCAAAACAAACAACCAAACAACACACAATATCATAGAAACAGAGATCTTAGCTTAGATAAGCCATGGTCATGCACTCACCTTAGCCAACAATGAGATCTAAGCCCAAAAGATGAAGCTACCACCACAAAAACCTTCCCACCACGTTCCTAACCTTGGAACTTCACTCTCACAGCAAGATCTCTCCAAAAACGCCTTCAAAACCCACAAACTCTCACAAGAACTCTTAGAAACTGTTTTCTCCTCTTTCTCTCTCAAAAACAACAAACGGCGACCAAGACAACAATAAAACACGACCTAGGTCGTTTTCCCACTTAAATATCTCGGTTCAATGGTTTTTCCTAAACCAAACCGGTCCAAATCGATAATTAAATCAATCTGGTCGAACCATAAATAAGTGGTGTCGCCCGACACCACATGAGTGTCGATCGACACCCACCCCCAAAACGCAGAGTTTTGGTTCCCGGGTGTTACAACTTGACATTTCCTGTTTCATCCAAATATTTGCAATCAACTTTTGTGAACAGCACCGACAATCCTTCATCACAAAGTTGACTAATACTTATCAAATTAGCTCTCAGCCCCTGAACTAGATAGACATACACAAGTTGTAGAAGTTCAGCATCACACGTTGTACCCTTGCCTTGTATAAAACCATGGCTCCCATCTCCAAAAGTTACTTTACCTCCATTTAGTTTCTTGATATTTTTGTAGATTGCTCTTGGTTCCAGTCATATGCCTTGAGCACCCACTATCAAAGAACCAAGGCTCTGAGTCATTTTGTTCCTCAGTAATCATGGCCATACTACATCTGAATCCTGATTCAGAAGCCTCGATTAATTCCGGTTGATATAGATCAGTTTTCTTTATCCATACTTGTCTTCTAACTCCATTCCACAAAAATCTTCCTTGACGCTTTAGAGCACACTTTTTCCCAAAACTTGTAACAATATCGTTTGTAGTGCCCAATCTTTCCACAAAAATAGCATCCCAAAAACTCTTTAGAGACACTTGTAGTTGTTTCTTTCTCAGAATTAATCATTCCAACAGACACAAACTTGGTTAACTGTGGTTTTGCTCCTTTGTTATCTGTAAATCCCAGTCCTTTATGAGTTTTTTCAGTCCTTCCATAGCTCAAGATCTTATCAAGTTGCTTTGTGCCTGCAAACATATGAATCTTCCTATGCTGCTGATCCAACTCCGATTGCAATTATGTGGTTTTTTCTTTCTCTTTACACAACTCCTCTTCAAGTTTGTCTGCTTTTGCAGATAAAAGCAACTTTTCTCTCATCAACTCCAGCAAACCTTTAGCAATCTTTTTCTCATCCTCCAATTCATTCTGCAAAGAT
>NW_010922064.1:0-3839 GCF_000633955.1 Camelina sativa
AAACATTCACAATAATAATTATGACACTAAATGTAACATCCGCGAACCAAAATACCGGATTGGGAATTGCATCGGTCGATGCATGTTCAGTTTTGTGCGGATGAGTTTAAGTTAAATGCTGCGTTTTGGGTAAAAGGGAAAAGGAAAATCCTGAAATCGTTTCTTTTGTCTCATTAGTCGACTTTGGCCGTTTTTGAGAGAAACAAAAGAGAGAAAGAGTGTTCTTGGTGTTCTTGGTGATTTCTGTGGATTGGTGGCGTTTTCTGGTGAGATCTGAGGCTTAGAACGTTGTAGGAGCTCAGGGGCGGACTCACGTTCATTAGAGGGGGTGAAAGTGCACCACATAAAAGTATAAAATGTTTAGTTTATGCATACTAATTAGTGATATAAGGTAGCCTAGTGGTCAATGATGCACCCCATAATATTTGAGATAAACGGTTCAAATCCCCAACTAGACAATTTTGGGTTTTTTTTTGCACCCCCTCAAAAGATTTGCTGGATCCGCCACTGTAGGAGCTTGCTAGGAGTGTTTTATTGCTTGCTTGAGGTTCAGTTTCGTCTTGGCAAAGGTAATTGCATGACCATGGCTTATCTAAGCTAGAGATCTCTCTGATTTGCTTGTTATGTGTTGTTAGGCTTGTTCGATTGATATTTGGGACGTTAGGAAGCTTTCTTGTGGCTTGAGATCGAGTTTTGTGGTTGTAGGAACGAAGATCCGACGAGAAGCTTCGGAGGAAAACGATGCTCGACATTGCATCGGTCAACGCACATTGTGCGTCGGTCGATGCAGATGCGAGGACGGCGCAGAAACTCTAGGGTTTTTGTGTTATGTCGAGCATGCATCGGTTGATGCAATGGGAGCATTGGTCGATGCAAGTTAACCTTGCATCGGTCGATGCAGATCTTGCGTCGCTCGACACAACCTCCAACTGGTGTCGGTCGATGCATATTGGTGTCTGTCGATGCAGAGTCCTAGTTTGTCTATTGTTGATTGTTGATTGTTGGTTGATGGTTAGAGATGTCTCTACTGCTTGTGTGTATAGCCCAGTAGATGGGATTATTGCCTTACTGAGTGTTTATAAAATACTCATGCATTGCAATTTGTGTTTGTGGTGCAGGTAAAGGCAAAGTGAGATCGTGGAATCAAGGCAATGAAGAGGAGGATGTTCTAGGGACTCAATTGGATGTTGTCTGGCATTGCTAGGTTGCTATAGTTGAGTCATTAGAAACATTGCTAGGTTGCTGGTTCTATGATTCTTGTTGTTTGGTATTTGGATATTGATTATGTTATAATATTAGTTTATTATTGGATTATTATTGGATATTGGTATTTGTTATTCCGCTGTTGATTGTGATTGTGGTTAGGTGGCTAGTGGGTATGAGACCACAAGTTGTAGTTTAATTATTATATTTATATTTATTATTTTTTTAAAAAATGGTTGGGTCCTTTCAGTTTGGTATCAGAGCCCTTACGGTTCTAGGTTTGGGTTCACTAGGCTTTGTGCTGTAGATGTTTGGGATTTGCATGCTTTGGTTTATTATGTGAGTTAGTCAATTGTGTGTGGCATGGAGTCCTAGAACATCCTCTTCAAGCCTACAGTGTGATTCCACGGTGAGTTTGTGTTTTTGTATTTTTGTGTTATGTTAAGATTGCTTGCTAGCCTCTGTTCTTGGAAGTTCAGTGGTTAAAGGTGTTTGAGTTGTTGATCGTGGACAGGGACGTGGTCGTGGTCATGGTCGGGCAGGTCCCGAGGGTAGCGAGTGTGTAGTTCAGAGTTCAACGAGGAGGTACGTTAGAGGGTCGCAAGCGTAGGAGGGACCAGAGAGGGTTAGCCGGTGAGAATGCCGGGGATGCTGGGAAAACAGGTGTGGGGTTGCAGCAGGTGGAGCCTACGGTCAAGATGATTGCTTGGCAGATCTGTTGGCATGCTGTTGGAGCGGTTACCGAGAGGGGTACCAGTGCAGGCTCCAGTTGTACCGCATGTGGTGGGGTGCAGCCAAGGGCTGCGAATGTTGAAGAGTTTCCATCTTATGTTAGGAGGATGGAGCAGTTGTAGATGACCGGTATGAGATTATTCACAAGTGGTATCGGGCCTAGAGAGGCGGATAGGTGGACATATGCAGTTGGAGCAGATATTTCTCTGTTTGGTGGTTAATCCAGTGGGATATTAGAAGTTGAGTGGGCAGGTGTAACATTGCAAAGTTATACTCGGATCACAGGAGGTACTGTTTGTAACGCCCCCGAACCGTTCTATGACTCACTAGCTAGCTAGCTAGCCGTGACAGTGTCCCCGCGTGAGTGGTCGTCGAGAACTCACGCGTGACAACCGCTTTTGGAACAGAAAAATCGACTCACTATTCTAGCTAGACTCGAGAACAAATTTCAAGAGGCTAAGCTAAAATAAAACACACAACACCAATTCAAGCATTGATAAGTCAAGCACATAGCAAGAAATCAATCAAGAATAACACAAGCTATAATCAACAAGAAGCAAGAAATATATTTCAAGCAACTTAAGATTGTTCCACATGCATGCAACCAATTTAAGCAACTTAAGCAATACAATGCAACAAGTTCTAATATGCATGCAACCGTTTGATTTAACCGTCTAAATCCTTCTTAATCCAATTAAGCATGCAAGCCAATTTTATTCAATTTAACCCATTTAAATCCCTCAAGTCCAACTTATGCATGCGTGCTAACCTCAATCGTTTTTATGCAAAAAATTGCAAATAAACTTCACCAAGTTTTAATTATGCATGCAACCGGTTTTAAGCAAATAAAATTGCTAACCACTTCAATTCTCATCTTGCATGTAATATCCTTTGTCCAAATTTTAAGTAAGTCCAAATTACTTAAATGCATCCCAATTCATTCGCGATCTTGCATGGTGATTCCTAGCTCAAATTTGATGTAATCTTTAACATGAATTTAGCATGAATCCTACCAAATTTATGCATGCAACAATTTAACTGATTCTACCGAGAATCTAGTCTACATGCAACACACAATTACCGCAGAACTCACCTTTACGTGATCGGTGATGATTGCACTTCACGGCACCGCGGATCAGACACTCCTTCTCTTCGCGACAGTAGCCTCTCGCTTCGTCCGCTACAACCGTCTTTTCTTGGCTTACACTCGATGCAACAATCGGTACTCTCTCGGTCTTTTCTCGACGCAGACAGCATCTTGCTCTCGGCTCAGTCTCGAAGTGGACAGCGTCTCGCCTTCGATCAACTTTACCGAAAACTCCGTCTCCTCTCGACGCAAGCAGCACTTCGCTTCGATCTCCCTCTCGATGATCTTTCTCGTCTCTCTCGGCAATCCCTCTCAGCAATCTCTCTCGGCAATCTCTCAATCTCGTCTCTCTCTCTCTCTCTCGGATTTGAGAGAAAATTAAGCTTTTGAGAGAATTTTGAGGAAATGAGCAAAATGATCTCCCAAGATCTCTATTTATAGGCTCGACATCCTCCTCCTCTTCCCTTAGTGGAACTCGACAAATGGCATCTCTCCTTTTGCATGTAGAGCGTGCATTTCACGCTCGCGACAAATGGCAACATTTTCTTTGCATGTGGCGCGTCTCCTTCACTCCCCAATCCATAAGCAACAATTTTCATTTGCACCCCATCTTCTTTCTGCATGCCTTGCATGTTTTCCCATTGGTTGATTCTTGAGAAAACAAATTCCGCAATTTTTGGAATCTTGTCGGGTCGGCCGGTCGTTGGTCATTTCTCGACGTTCCTCGGCAAAACCCGTCCTCTTCGTCCAGCGCTCTCGACAATTCTCGGATTTCTCGGTCTCGCTCGGACATGACTCTCGGTCAGTCTCGGCATTT
>NW_010922064.1:5834-6620 GCF_000633955.1 Camelina sativa
TGAGCTGATGTCGGCATACTTGATTATTTGTTTAGTAAAGCTGAAGACACAGATAGAGGATTTGTTGAGCAGAGGACTCTTTTGTCTTATCACTTCACTGTGGGGAGCGTCGGTGTTCGTCAAGAAGAAGGACGAGGGATGGGTTTATGAGTTTGTGGCGATGTCGTTCGGGTTGACTAACGCGCCAGCAGCATTTATGAGGTTGATGAACAGCGTGTTTCAGGAGTTTCTGGACGTGTCTGTCATCATTTTCATCGATGATATCCTGGTATTTTCTAAGAGTCCTGAAGAACATGCAGTGCATTTGATAGCAGTTCTGGAGAAGCTGCGGGAGCAGAAGTTGTTTGCTAAGTTGAGCAAGTGCAGTTTTTAACAGCGGGAGATGGGCTTTCTGGGTCACATTGTTTCTGCAGAGGGGGTTTCTGTAGATCCGGAGAAGATTCAGGCTATCAAGGATTGGCCTAGACCGCAAAATGCCACAGAGATCAGAAGTTTCCTTGGTTTGGCAGGTTACTACAGGAGGTTTGTGCAGGATTTTGCAAGTAGAGCACGCCCTATGACTAAGTTGACAGGGAAGGATGTCCCGTCTGTGTGGTCACAGGAGTGTGAGGAGGGCTTTGAAAGCCTTAAGGAGATGTTGACTACTACGCTAGTGTTGACTTTGCCTGAGCAGGGAGAACCCTATGTGGTTTATACAGATGCATCTAGGGTTGGTTTGGGGTGTGTGCTGATGCAGCATGGGAAGGTGATTGCCTATGCTTCACGGCAGTTGCGGAAGCGTGAGGG
>NW_010922064.1:8682-9043 GCF_000633955.1 Camelina sativa
AGACAAATGGTCTTTGTGATGGTCCTTCGGGACAGATGGTCTTTGTGACGGTCCTCTTTAGGACAGATTGTTTGGTCTTTGTAACGGTCCTGGTTAGGACATATTGTTTGGTCTTTGTGATGGTCCTGTTTAGGACAGATTATTTGGTCTTTGTGACGGTCCTGTTTAGGANGAGACCAGTGAGGGTTCTCGGGAGGAGGATAAAGGAACTTTGAACGATGAAGATTCCTTTGATGAGAGTCCTTGGGACTGGGGTGGTTTGAAGGAAAGTTTCCTTAAATAGAAGTTTCTAAATGTGGAAAGTTTCCAAAAATGGAAGTGCTAAAAATGGAAAGTTTTATGTGAGTTAGAATTTGTCCAT
>NW_010922065.1:0-3818 GCF_000633955.1 Camelina sativa
CTTCGCCTCTAGTTCGTAGTCTTTAGGCGAAGGACTGCGCGTGGGAGGATAGCGCGTGAGGGTGCAGTTTCCGACGTTTAGGGTCGAATCGTCGCGTTCGGTGCTTGGAGCGCGTGAAATCCGGAAGTTGGATTGTCATGAAGCGCGTGCTGCAATGATGGCGTTTCTGAATTCTTCTTTTCCCCCCTATAAATATCGCTTCCTCGAAGTCCCTTGTTATCTTCTTCTCGTGTTTTTGGTGCTTCCGTCATTCAGGTATTTTTCCATTCTTCTATCTCGTCGTTATATTGCTTTTAGCGTGTCGTCGTTTTTCCTTTATTATGAATTCCCCTCGATCCGCGTCGTCCAATCCCTCTGCCGGAAGTCACCTTCGACGAGCGACGACTTCTGAATCTAGCGGCTCTACCAGGTCTGTTCGCCGTCGAACTCGTTCTCCAAGACCTTCTGACTCGTCTTCGACGGATTCAGACGCGGCTCAATTCGAAGAGATAAAGCGTCGTCTTGCTCCCGGATCTGCGGTCCCTAGCTCTTCTGGGCTTACTTTCAAGATTCCTTCCCTGATAGACGAGCCTATGAACGATGGCTTGTCTTCTCCTAATTTGGACGACGTCCCTTTGCCGACCGTGAATCTCTTCAATCATATGCCGGCGACGTCGATAAAAATTGATGCGGCAGTTGACGCACTTCGTATCGGGAAATTAAAAGTTGATGTGACAGTTGTTGCGGATCGTCCCAGGAAACTGAACACGAAACCGAAGATCTTGATTCCGAACGCCTTTCAACGTCCCTGGGATGCACCTTCCGGTTTTATTTGTCTTTCAGAGAAATACTTCACCGAGTGCGGACTCACCTTTCCTCTTCCGTCTTTTTTGATGACGTATTTTGCTCGTCGAAAGGCGGCTATTTCCCAATTTGCCCCGGCGACCTTTCGAAATGCTGTCGGTCTTTCGATCATGGCCGAGGCTGCAAGGGTCAAGCTCACTTGTGATCACTTTGAAGAGTTGACGTGTCTGAATCCGTCGAGTCGGGAGAAGACTCCCGGGCTTTATTACGTAGCCTCGGGAAAGAAGACGACGCTCGTCGAGGGTGCCAAGGGTAAAACGTATAACTGGAAAGGCTCATATTTCTTTTTGGAAGTTGCCGCGGGGGTTATGGAGGATCCGTCGATCCCTTGGTTTTCTGGGTGGAACCCTTCACCCGGTAGCCGACCCTTCTTGATTAGTTATCTTCACTTGCTTCCTTTGTTTTTTTTTTTTAAACCTCTCCCCCCCTTCTTTTTTTTTTTTTCAGTTGTTATTCCGAGGTGTTTGCTTCCATACCCTTCTTCTTTCCGAGCTGAAATAGACGCGATTAAGCTCCGCTGCCCATTCGTTTGGCCGGGAACCGAGGGTAGAAAGGATCGTCCGCGGAAGTTAGCATCTAGCCGAAGACCAAGGGGTACTATTTCCTTCCTTTTTTTTTTTTTTGTTTTTTGGTTGTACATATATACGTTGCGAGCTTTGTTTTGATATTGTCCCCATTATATTTTTTTTTATTTTAGCTGAGACTATGGGGAAACTGAATTTGAACGTTCCTAATGCATCCGCTCGCTATCGCCAAGCTCCAGAGCCGTCGTCTCGGTCGGCTCCCCGACAGGATGTTCGTCGAGGTTCCGATCCCCCAGCTGCAGGATCGTCCAAAAAGGTCCCCGCTTCCCCTCGTCGAGCTGTGGATGATCCTTCGCGGACGCGTCAAAGGTCTCCCCCGCCTAACCGCCATACTGGCCCTGAAGAGACGCTCCCAAGGAGGAAGGTGGACGGGACTCCTGGTCGCATTGCCGACCCTCCACAAAGGTCACAGAAAAGGAAAGATGGCCCTGAACAAGAGCCATCTGTCTCGCTAAAGAAGTCGAAGTCGGTCGACTTCAGCTGGGATTTTGCCCATTCATCTGGAGCTCGTCCCTTTCCATCTGACTCGCAGTCTTGTGCCGAGTTGTTTCGAAAGATCCATTATGGTGAAGGTCGTCTTTCTTCTGTTGAAAGGATGAAAGAGTCCGATGCTGTCACTGAAGTTGCTCAAGCGTCTTTTGAGGTTCGTTAGTTAAATCAATTCGCTTCGCAGATCTTCCTTAAGTGTATTTTAATCCTTTTCTTCTCTTCTTTTTTTTTTTAAAAAAGTTTATTGCGCGTATTAACCGCATGGCTACCCGCTACGAACGTCGTGTTCGAGACCTGGAACGTTCAGGGGCGTCGAATGAGAGGATTGAGCGCCTCGAGGCTCAATTGGGGGAGGCAGTTCGGTCCAACCAGAGGCTTAGCGACCTTGTGGCCAAGCTCGAACATCACCGGAGTGGGCTTATCAAAGAACGGGATTCTCTTTCGACGAAGCTTAAGGAGTCCGAAGCTTCCTGCAATGGTCTGAAGCTAACCCTTAGCTCGGAGACGAGAAGGCTCAGGGATCGGCGTGATGAATATGGGCACCATGAGCGAATCAATGCCTTTCACGAGGTGGCCGGTCGTGTGCAGAGGCTCCTAGCGAAGCACAAAAGCCACGCCGAAGCGGTTGAAGCGTCGCGGGAGAAATTCCTCGAATACAACCAAGCTGTTGGGAACGTTCAAATGCTGGAGACGCTCGCCGCCGAGGGTCGAATTTCCTTGCTTGATGAGGAGCTTAAGGGCCAGGTCGTGACCGTGATGAATCAGCTGAAGGACGAGGTTGAAGAGTTTGATCTGCCAGACATCTCCGAGGCTGATTTTGACTTGTCTCAGATTTTCGCCGGGCCTCTCCCCCCAATTCCGACTTGGATCGCTTCCCCAATCAGCGGGAATACGGAGGGTCATACTGATGAGGGCGGGGATGAAGGGTCGGAGAGTGGGGAGATCGGGGGCGAAGAACTGGACGAGCAGGAGCAGGTTGACGACCGTCCTTCGGATGGGGTTGAGGCGCAAGTCACCGACCAACCTTCTCATGGAGTCGAGGAGCAGGTTCCGGACTGTTCTGCTGGTGGGTTACCTCGTCCTTCCACTCCTGGGCGCGAGTCTCCGGTTGCTGGTCTAGTCTCGTGATCAGGGTTGTCGCCGTGTTGAGGGGTTGGCTCCCTCGTACTATCTTTCTTTTGCCGTGTTTTGGGGTCGGCTCCCTCGTACTTTCTTTCTTTTGCCGTGTTTTGGGGTCGGCTCCCTCGTACTTTATGCGCCGTGTATAGGGGTCGGCTCCCTTGAAAACTTTATTCGTCCTTTTGGAGGCATTAATTGAGGGTCTCATTTAATGCTTTATTTTCGAAGCGTTGCTTATTGGATTTATTGATCTCATTTAATGCTCTTTCCGTTTGGAAACTTGTGCCCCTGTTCTATAAATAGTCTGTGTTTTCCTGCACTTCTATCTTGGTGAGTTCATTGTGTTTGTTGTTTATCTTCTTTTTTTTTTAGGAAGAAGAAAGTTGCTCTGATGCCGGTGACAACTAGGTCAGCGTGGTTACGCAGGGCGCGGAAACAGCTCGGCGTTAGGTCTGACGAGGTGATTCAATCGGAACTCGTCTATTATGACGCTCGCATTCAACGGCTAAGGGCTTACATCATTGCCACCCGTCGTTCGTTTGAACGTTACTACGACTTCTGTCGTATTGACGGGGTTGTGGAATGTCTTGAACCGCTGATCGACGAAGGGCTCTTCTTCCCAAAGTGGCGATGGGATCGGTTGGTGGAAGAGCGTACCCGGCGCGAAGATCTATGTGCGGAAGTGGTAGTTCCCACACTTGAGCAGGGCGACCTTGACACCCTTGGTCGGAGGCCGTTCGAGGAGCGGGAGGAGATCGAAGCTTGTCGCGATCGTATCGACGT
>NW_010922065.1:5999-6139 GCF_000633955.1 Camelina sativa
ACGTCACCGTCGGCTAGGTACGCTTGGATTTCGACCCGCCAATCCGTCGCGTCGCTGCCAGATGCGGGTTCGCACCTTCGGCCTGACCTCATCGACCGATAAGTCGTCCTTATTTCATTTGGTTGGTGGAGTGCGAGGCA
>NW_010922065.1:8813-9040 GCF_000633955.1 Camelina sativa
AGGAGTTTGTCGACTTCATCGTTTACTGCTTGCGACCGTTCAGGGCCTAACTTGCACCGTTTCTGTTTGACCGGCTTATGCGTTGGGTCGGCATTTAGCTCGTGGGTCGTGACGTTTGGGTCGATTCCTTTCATATCAATCACGCTCCATGCGAACGTTGAGATGTTGGTTTTGAGGAACAGTATTAACTCGTCTCGCATGGCGGATGTTATTTCTGTGCCGATATT
>NW_010922066.1:0-358 GCF_000633955.1 Camelina sativa
AGTTTTAGCATTGCTCTGTTTTTCTTGTGTTGGTCTGTTTTCACGTTCAAGTCTAGCTCGACCACGTACTCGACCTACACGCGGTCGAGTGCTGCTCGAGTTCATCCCTAGAACTTGTGTTTTTGATTTGTGATTGTCTTGTTTCATTCCTGTTTCATTTCCATTGCATTCACGTAGTTTCCTGTTCATTACTTGTCTTGCATTAGTTCATTAACATAGTTTCTATCTCTATTCTAGTTTCATTATAGCTTTAATTTGTCTATTTTGTTTGCATTTAGTATCTTGTTCTAGTTGTTTCTACTTTCTGCATTTCATATCTCATTTTAGGATTGTTAGTGACAAACAATCTTTACAATTG
>NW_010922066.1:1650-2447 GCF_000633955.1 Camelina sativa
TTTGTTACTGTTTCTAGGGTCAGAATGTGTGACAATCCAATGCATTTAACTAATTGTAAGAGTTCAGGATGAATTTGGAGTGTTTAGACAACAGTTAAACCCGTTTTATCCCAAATCAAACTTAAATCTAGAAAACAGGCTAAAACCGAGAGAAACCATTGATTCGGTGCAGTAAACAGGTATGTTACTCTTTATATTTTCAAAATATGTAACAATCCAATGCATTTGAGTATTTATAAGAGTTCGGGTTGAATTTGGAGTGTGTAGACTCTACTTTTACCCATTTTGTCCCGAAAAAGGCTAAAATCGACAAAACATTGATTCTAAGCAGTAAACAGCTTTGTTAATATTTCTAGGGCCAGAATATGTGACAATCCAATGCATTTAACTAATTGTAAGATTTTGGGATGAATTTGGAGTGTTTAGACAACAATTAAACCCGTTTTATACCAAAACAAGCCTAAACCGAGAAAACAGGCTAAAACCGAGAGAAAAAATTGATTTGAAGCAGTAAACAGCTATGTTACTCTTTATAGGGTCAAAATATGAAACAATCCAATGCATTTGACTAACTAAAAGAGTTCGGGTTGAATTTGGAGTGTTTAAACACCACTCATACCAATTTTGTCCCGAAACAGGCTAAAACCGAGAAAACGTTGATTCAAAGCACTAAACAGATTTGTTACTGTTTCTAGTGTCAGAATGTGTGACAATCCAATGCAATTAAATAATTGTAAGAGTTCGGGATGAATTTGGAGTGTTTAGACAACAGTTAAACCCGTTTTATCCCAAAGCAG
>NW_010922066.1:4406-8982 GCF_000633955.1 Camelina sativa
AAACAGGCTAAAACCGAGAGAAAACATTGATTCGAAGCAGTAAACCGCTATGTTACTATTTCTAGGGTTACAATATGAAACAATCCAATGCATTTGACTAATTATAAGAGTTCAGGTTGAATTTGGAGTATTTAGACACCGCTTAGACCCATTTTGTCCCAAAACGGGCTAACACCAAGAAAACATTGATTCTAAGCATTAAACATCGTTGTTACTGTTTCTAGGGTCAGAATGTGTGACATTCCAATGCATTTGACTAATGGTAAGAGTTCGGGATGAATTTGGAGTGTTTAGACAACTATTAAACCCATTTTATCCCAAAACAGGCTTAAACCAAGCAAACAGGCTAAAACCGAGAGAAAACATTGATTCGAAGTATTAAACAGCTATGTTACTCTTTCTAGGGTCAAAATATGTAACAATCCAATGCATTTGACTAATTATAAGAGTTCGGGTTGAATTTGGAGTGTTTAGACACCACTTAGACCCATTTTGTCCCTAAACAAGCTAAAACCGAGAAACCATTGATTCTAAGCAGTAAACAGCTTTGTTAACATTTCTAGGGCCAGAATATGTGACAATCCAATGCATTTAACTAATTGTAAGAGTTCGGGATGAATTTGGAGTGTTTAGACAACAGTTAAACCCGTTTTATCCTAAAGAAGGCTTAAATCTAGAAAACAGGCTAAAACCGAGATAAAACATTGATTCGAAGCATTAAACAGCTATCTTACTCTTTCTAGGGTCAAAATATGTAACAATCCAATGCATTTAACTAATTGTAAGAGTTCGGGATGACTTTGGAGTGTTTAGACAACAGTTAAACCTGTAAAACCGAGAGAAAACATTGATTCGAAGTATTAAACAGCTAAGTTACTCTTTCTAGGGTCAAAATATGTAACAATCCAATGCATTTAACTAATTGTAAGAGTTCGGGATGACTTTGGAGTGTTTAGACAACAGTTAAACCTGTAAAACCGAGAGAAAACATTGATTCGAAGTATTAAACAGCTAAGTTACTCTTTCTAGGGTCAAAATATGTAACAATCCAATGCATTTAACTAATTGTAAGAGTTCGGGATGACTTTGGAGTGTTTAGACAACAGTTAAACCTGTAAAACCGAGAGAAAACATTGATTCGAAGTATTAAACAGCTAAGTTACTCTTTCTAGGGTCAAAATATGTAACAATCCAATGCATTTAACTAATTGTAAGAGTTCGGGATGACTTTGGAGTGTTTAGACAACAGTTAAACCTGTAAAACCGAGAGAAAACATTGATTCGAAGTATTAAACAGCTAAGTTACTCTTTCTAGGGTCAAAATATGTAACAATCCAATGCATTTAACTAATTGTAAGAGTTCGGGATGACTTTGGAGTGTTTAGACAACAGTTAAACCTGTAAAACCGAGAGAAAACATTGATTCGAAGTATTAAACAGCTAAGTTACTCTTTCTAGGGTCAAAATATGTAACAATCCAATGCATTTAACTAATTGTAAGAGTTCGGGATGACTTTGGAGTGTTTAGACAACAGTTAAACCTGTAAAACCGAGAGAAAACATTGATTCGAAGTATTAAACAGCTAAGTTACTCTTTCTAGGGTCAAAATATGTAACAATCCAATGCATTTAACTAATTGTAAGAGTTCGGGATGACTTTGGAGTGTTTAGACAACAGTTAAACCTGTAAAACCGAGAGAAAACATTGATTCGAAGTATTAAACAGCTAAGTTACTCTTTCTAGGGTCAAAATATGTAACAATCCAATGCATTTAACTAATTGTAAGAGTTCGGGATGACTTTGGAGTGTTTAGACAACAGTTAAACCTGTAAAACCGAGAGAAAACATTGATTCGAAGTATTAAACAGCTAAGTTACTCTTTCTAGGGTCAAAATATGTAACAATCCAATGCATTTAACTAATTGTAAGAGTTCGGGATGACTTTGGAGTGTTTAGACAACAGTTAAACCTGTAAAACCGAGAGAAAACATTGATTCGAAGTATTAAACAGCTAAGTTACTCTTTCTAGGGTCAAAATATGTAACAATCCAATGCATTTAACTAATTGTAAGAGTTCGGGATGACTTTGGAGTGTTTAGACAACAGTTAAACCTGTAAAACCGAGAGAAAACATTGATTCGAAGTATTAAACAGCTAAGTTACTCTTTCTAGGGTCAAAATATGTAACAATCCAATGCATTTAACTAATTGTAAGAGTTCGGGATGACTTTGGAGTGTTTAGACAACAGTTAAACCTGTAAAACCGAGAGAAAACATTGATTCGAAGTATTAAACAGCTAAGTTACTCTTTCTAGGGTCAAAATATGTAACAATCCAATGCATTTAACTAATTGTAAGAGTTCGGGATGACTTTGGAGTGTTTAGACAACAGTTAAACCTGTAAAACCGAGAGAAAACATTGATTCGAAGTATTAAACAGCTAAGTTACTCTTTCTAGGGTCAAAATATGTAACAATCCAATGCATTTAACTAATTGTAAGAGTTCGGGATGACTTTGGAGTGTTTAGACAACAGTTAAACCTGTAAAACCGAGAGAAAACATTGATTCGAAGTATTAAACAGCTAAGTTACTCTTTCTAGGGTCAAAATATGTAACAATCCAATGCATTTAACTAATTGTAAGAGTTCGGGATGACTTTGGAGTGTTTAGACAACAGTTAAACCTGTAAAACCGAGAGAAAACATTGATTCGAAGTATTAAACAGCTAAGTTACTCTTTCTAGGGTCAAAATATGTAACAATCCAATGCATTTAACTAATTGTAAGAGTTCGGGATGACTTTGGAGTGTTTAGACAACAGTTAAACCTGTAAAACCGAGAGAAAACATTGATTCGAAGTATTAAACAGCTAAGTTACTCTTTCTAGGGTCAAAATATGTAACAATCCAATGCATTTAACTAATTGTAAGAGTTCGGGATGACTTTGGAGTGTTTAGACAACAGTTAAACCTGTAAAACCGAGAGAAAACATTGATTCGAAGTATTAAACAGCTAAGTTACTCTTTCTAGGGTCAAAATATGTAACAATCCAATGCATTTAACTAATTGTAAGAGTTCGGGATGACTTTGGAGTGTTTAGACAACAGTTAAACCTGTAAAACCGAGAGAAAACATTGATTCGAAGTATTAAACAGCTAAGTTACTCTTTCTAGGGTCAAAATATGTAACAATCCAATGCATTTAACTAATTGTAAGAGTTCGGGATGACTTTGGAGTGTTTAGACAACAGTTAAACCTGTAAAACCGAGAGAAAACATTGATTCGAAGTATTAAACAGCTAAGTTACTCTTTCTAGGGTCAAAATATGTAACAATCCAATGCATTTAACTAATTGTAAGAGTTCGGGATGACTTTGGAGTGTTTAGACAACAGTTAAACCTGTAAAACCGAGAGAAAACATTGATTCGAAGTATTAAACAGCTAAGTTACTCTTTCTAGGGTCAAAATATGTAACAATCCAATGCATTTAACTAATTGTAAGAGTTCGGGATGACTTTGGAGTGTTTAGACAACAGTTAAACCTGTAAAACCGAGAGAAAACATTGATTCGAAGTATTAAACAGCTAAGTTACTCTTTCTAGGGTCAAAATATGTAACAATCCAATGCATTTAACTAATTGTAAGAGTTCGGGATGACTTTGGAGTGTTTAGACAACAGTTAAACCTGTAAAACCGAGAGAAAACATTGATTCGAAGTATTAAACAGCTAAGTTACTCTTTCTAGGGTCAAAATATGTAACAATCCAATGCATTTAACTAATTGTAAGAGTTCGGGATGACTTTGGAGTGTTTAGACAACAGTTAAACCTGTAAAACCGAGAGAAAACATTGATTCGAAGTATTAAACAGCTAAGTTACTCTTTCTAGGGTCAAAATATGTAACAATCCAATGCATTTAACTAATTGTAAGAGTTCGGGATGACTTTGGAGTGTTTAGACAACAGTTAAACCTGTAAAACCGAGAGAAAACATTGATTCGAAGTATTAAACAGCTAAGTTACTCTTTCTAGGGTCAAAATATGTAACAATCCAATGCATTTAACTAATTGTAAGAGTTCGGGATGACTTTGGAGTGTTTAGACAACAGTTAAACCCGTTTTATCCTAAAGAAGGCTTAAATCTAGAAAACAGGCTAAAACCGAGAGAAAACATTGATTCGAAGTATTAAACAGATATGTTACTCTTTTTAAGGTCAAAACATGTAACAATCCAATGCATTTGACTAATTATAAGAGTTCGGGATGAATTTGAAGTGTTTAGACACCACTCATACCCATTTGGTCCCGAAATAGGCTAAAACCGCGAAAACGTTGATTCAAAGAAGTAAACAGCTTTGTTACTTTTTCTAGGGTCAGAATGTGTGACAATCCAATGCATTTGACTAATTATAAGAGTTCGGGATGAATTTGAAGTGTTTAGACACCACTCATACCCATTTGGTCCCGAAATAGGCTAAAACCGAGAGAAAACATTGATTCGAAGCATGAAACAGCTATCTGAAACACAATTATTTTGTGGTGTGAATGATGATGTATGCAATGGTGAGATATGAAT
>NW_010922067.1:0-7604 GCF_000633955.1 Camelina sativa
CCTTTACTCATAGGCCTAAACCTTGAGTTTTTATTGGCTCCTTATCATACCTAAATCTGCATGCCATAACGTTGGCTCCTCATCGGGCCTAGACCCACATGCCATATTATATAAGGAAAAATCCAACTCGTCTCTCGGGTTGCCACCCTACAGTGCGCCTCCGGATAGTCATCCGAAGTCGATATACCAACCATATTCCCAAGCCACAAAGTCTCTGAATATGGCAGTACTAGGAGAACCTAAGTCCTCCAAGAGTCACGAGCAAACGATTCTGAACACGTCTGAGTCCTATCCCTATCCAGGTTTCCTTCCCGTGGCTCGCGTAAAACATCTCAATGTCCTACCAACCACATATCCCCTCACTGGAATACCTCATGACCACACAAGGATCATATACATGCCACAAGGGCCGCCACAAAGGCCAAACAAAATGTCCTAAAGAGGACCGCCACCAAGGCAAAACAAAATGTCCTAAAGAGGACCGCCACCAAGGCCAAACAAATGTCCTAAAGAGGACCGCCNAATGCCGAGCATCGTGTTTCCCTGAAGCTTCTCGCCGGATCTTTGTTCCTGTAAACACAAAACTCGATCCCAAGCCACAAGAAAGCTTCCTAACGTCCATAACAACACTCTAACACGTCTAACAACATAAAACAAGCAGATTAAAGAGTTCTCTAGCTTAGATAAGCCATGGTCATGCACTTACCTTTGCCACAGAAAAAACTAAACCTCAAACAACCAAGAACACGCTCCCAGGAAGCTCCTACAACGATCCCTGCTACAGATCTGTACAGGAACGCCTCCAATCTCCCAGAATTCTCAAGAACACTCAAGAACAGTTTTTCTCTCTTTCTCTTTTCTCAAAAACGGCCACACAACCACGAATGAGACAAAACTCACATCTAAGGGTTTTCCTTAACCCAAAACGCAGCGTTTGACTTAAGTCAAAACGCACAGAATTGAACATGCATCGACCGATGCACCATCTGCATCGTCCGATGCAACTCCCAAACCGGGATTCCGGTCCACGGATGTTACAATTCTCCCCCACCAAACTAGATTCGTCCTCAAATCTCGAACAACCATCAGCCAAGGACTCCCGTGCATCCGTCTCCACGGCCCGCACTCCTCCGACCGATCTACAGAAGGTCACCTCTAGGCGATAGACTCACGCTCCAGGCGTCATTTGCTCTCGACTTTTGGACTTTCCTTTACTCATAGGCCTAAACCTTGAGTTTTTATTGGCTCCTTATCATACCTAAATCTGCATGCCATAACGTTGGCTCCTCATCGGGCCTAGACCCACATGCCATATTATATAAGGAAAAATCCAACTCGTCTCTCGGGTTGCCACCCTACAGTGCGCCTCCGGATAGTCATCCGAAGTCGATATACCAACCATATTCCCAAGCCACAAAGTCTCTGAATATGGCAGTACTAGGAGAACCTAAGTCCTCCAAGAGTCACGAGCAAACGATTCTGAACACGTCTGAGTCCTATCCCTATCCAGGTTTCCTTCCCGTGGCTCGCGTAAAACATCTCAATGTCCTACCAACCACATATCCCCTCACTGGAATACCTCATGACCACACAAGGATCATATACATGCCACAAGGGCCGCCACAAAGGCCAAACAAAATGTCCTAAAGAGGACCGCCACCAAGGCAAAACAAAATGTCCTAAAGAGGACCGCCACCAAGGCCAAACAAATGTCCTAAAGAGGACCGCCACCAAGGCACTCTGGCTAAAAAGCCCGTCACAAAGGCCATCTGTCCCGAAGGACCGTCACAAAGACCATCTGTCCCGAAGGACCGTCACAAAGACACTCTGGCTAAACAGCCCGCCACAAAGGCCATCTGTCCCGAAGGACCGTCACAAAGACACTCTGGCTAAACAGCCCGCCACAAAGGCCAAACAAATGTCCTAAAAAGGACCGCCACCAAGGCCACACAAATGTCCTAAAGAGGACCGTCACAAAGACACTCTGGCTAAAAAGCCCGTCACAAAGACCACACATTGTCTAAAAAGACCGCCACACACGGGCACACTGACTCAAAAGTCCGCCACTAAGGCCACACACAAGCCCCCTTTAAGGCTCTCCACCGCTAAAATGGACAAATTCTAACTCCCGCAAAACTTTCCATATTTAGCACTTTCCATTTTTGGAAACTTTCCACTTTTGGAAACTTCTCTTCACAACCCCGCCTCACGGAAACTTTGTACCCCAAACACCACCTCATCTTGTTACTGAGTCGCACAACCAACCACCCCAAGCGACCGAGTAACAAGAGAGATGGGCTGGAATACTCCATTCCCGCTCCAGCCACGGATTACAGATGGGACCAGGCTAAACAAGCTCAAGTCGCGGCTTGCTTCTCATACCACTTCTTGAACCTTGCCTTCATCTTTGCCTCAGGCTCCCAAGTCTGCTCCTCAACACCATCACAGTCCCACAGGACTCTCATCAAAGGAATCTTCTTCTTCCGAAGTTCCTTGATCCTCCTCTCGAGAACCCTCACTGGTCTCGCCTCCAAAGTCATGTTAGGCTGAAGATCCTCAGGAATCTTAGCCAACACCTCCTCTCCCTCACGGAGACACTTCCGCAACATAGACACATGGAAAACCTTATGGAATGCACGCATCACCTCAGGTAACTCCAATCTATATGCCACTGGTCCAACCCGCTCAATCACCCTGAATGGACCCATATACCTCGGACTCAACTTAGTCTCTGACAATGACCTGTTCGGACCCCGCAACATGGCCATCTTGAGGTACACTCTGTCTCCCACCTGAAACTCAAGATCTCTCCTCCTCCTATCTGCATAACTCCTCTGCCTATCCTGAGCCTCCTTCATGTTCAGCTTGAGAACCCGAATCTTCTCTGAGGTCTCCTGAACAAAACTAGCACCAAACATGCTCCTCTCCCCCACCTGAGTCCAGCATAATGGTGTACGACATGGCCTCCCATACAAAGCCTCATAAGGAGCCATCTTAATACTCGCCTGATAGCTGTTGTTGTAAGCAAACTCTACCAGGTTCAGGTGATCTGCCCAATGGCCACCCCAATCCAACACACACATCCTCAGCAAATCCTCCAGCGTCTGGATCGTCCTCTCTGACTGTCCATCAGTCTGGGGATGATAAGCTGTACTCATATGCACCTTAGTGCCCATCTCTGCCTGAAACGCCTTCCAGAACACCGAAGTGAACTTGGAATCCCTATCAGACACAATGCTCGCTGGCACCCCATGCAACCTGACTATCTCCCTCACATACTTCTTAGCCAAGACCGCTGCTCCATCAGTCTTCTTAATGGCCAGAAAATGTGCTGACTTAGTCAACCGGTCCACAATGACCCAAATAGCATCAAAGGTCCGTGACACTGGCAATCCCACCACAAAATCCATAGTGATCATATCCCACTTCCACTCAGGAATGGGTAAACTCTTCAGTAACCCGCCAGGAACCTGATGCTCAGCCTTCACTAGCTGACACACATCACACCTCGAAACCCAACTAGCTACATCCTTTTTCATCCCGACCCAATGCTAGTACCTCTTGAGATCACGGTACATCTTAGTCGCTCCTGGATGAATGGACAACTTGCTCGCATGAGCCTCTCTCAGAATCTCCTGTCTTAACTCCTCATCCTTGGGCACACAAACCCGACCGTGCACCAAGATAGTACCATTATCTGTTACCTGATACTCTGAATCCACATCCTTAGAGGCATTCACCAGCCCCAAATCCTTCTCCTGAGCCAACCGCACTCTACTCAGAAGATCTGCTCTATCTACTGCTTCCAAACCCAACGGTTCCTGTGAAACAGCACATAAGCTCAAAGCACTGATCTCCCCTACCAGAGACTCCATCTCCTGCTCCTGAGCCGAAGCTACCCTCTTCCGACTCAGAGCATCTGCAACCGTGTTAGCCTTACCAGGATGATAGGCTATCTCCAAATCATAATCTGCCACAAGCTCCATCCACCGCCTCTGTCTCAAATTCAGCTCAGGCTGAGTGAATATATACTTCAGGCTCTTATGATCTGTAAACACCTGTACCTTTGCACCATAAAGATAAGATCTCCAAATCTTCAGGGCAAAAACTACAGCACCCATCTCCAAATCATGAGTAGGATAGTTGCCTTCATGCACCCGCAACTGCCGCGAAGCATAGGCAATCACCTTCCCATGCTGCATCAGAACACACCCCAAACCAACTCTAGATGCATCTGTATAAACCACATAGGGTTCTCCCTGCTCAAGCAAAGCCAACACTGGCGCAGTAGTCAACATCTCCTTCAGGCTTGCAAAGCCTTCCTCACACTCTTCTGACCAGACAAAAGGAACATCCTTCCCTGTCAACTTAGTCATAGGACGTGCTCTGCTTGCAAACCCCTGCACAAATCTCCTGTAGTACCCTGCCAATCCAAGGAAACTCCTGATCTCTGTGGCATTCTGCGGTCTAGGCCAATCTCTGATAGCCTGAATCTTCTCTGGATCTACAGAAACCCCCTCTGCAGAAACAATGTGACCCAGAAAGCCCATCTCACGCTGCCAAAAACTACACTTGCTCAACTTGGCAAACAACTTCTGCTCCCGCAGCTTCTCCATAACTGCCCTCAAATGCACTGCATGCTCCTCAGGACTCTTAGAATAGACCAGGATATCGTCGATGAAAATGATGACAGATACATCCAGAAACTCCTGAAACACACTGTTCATCAATCTCATAAACGCTGCTGGCGCGTTAGTCAATCCGAAGGGCATCACCACAAACTCATAGTGCCCATATCTCGTCCTGAAAGCAGTCTTCCTCACATCTGCCTCATCTATCGGTATCTGATGATAACCCGACGCCAGATCTACCTTGGAGAACCAAGTAGCACCCCTCAACTGATCCAACAACTCATCGATCCTAGGAAGAGGATACTTGTTCTTCACAGTGACCCGGTTCAAACCCCGATAATCAATACACAACCTGAAACTCCCATCCTTCTTCTTCACAAACAACACCGGCGCTCCCCACGGTGATACACTAGGACGGATGAATCCCTTACTCAACAAATCTTCTAGCTGCTTCTTCAGCTCTGCCATCTCTGCTGGAGCCATTCTGTAAGGAGCCTTGGATAACGGTGTCGTCCCCGGTTCCAGTTCAATGGTAAAAGGATCCGACCGAGATGGTGGTAATCCCTGCAAAGACTGAAACACATCCTCAAACTCTTCCACTACTGGAATACCGCTAACCGTAGACTTCCCCACTGACTCTGGCATAGATATAGTAACCAGATAAGCCTCACGGCCCTTCTCGATCATCTTCCCAGCCTGAATGGCTGAGATCACGAGACTCCCCGAAGTCGGTCTAATACCCTGAAAAACCAACTTCCCTCCTGAACGCTCAAACTCCACTCTACCCCGATGGCAATCCAAATGCACCCTATGCCGATGCAACCAATCCATCCCGAGAATAACATCATACAGCTCCACTGGACTGATAAGCAAATCTGCTGGCCACGACTCTCCTGCGATCTGAATATCAATTCCTCTAGCTCGTCCAATCACTCTCAGGAACTCACCTCCCGCAACCCTGACAACTCCTGCACGCTCTCCAGGATCCCCGCTGATCCCCGCACACTCTGCACACTCTGGAGTAATGAAGCTATGCGAAGCTCCAGAATCAAACATAACATGGGACTTAAACCCGCCCACCAACAAGGTCCCTACACAAACCTCATGTGTTGAGAACCTAACACTTTATCACAGGAAACATATACAATCTGAACCTACTAAAATTCACAAAGTTAAAGTACCAGAAAATATACCTGTGATCGCCCCGGCACTGGTTCCACCAGTCTCAGCTGTCGTGTAAACCCGTGGCGCCTGCTCAATCCGTGCCACCTGCTGACCTCCAGGCTGCACCTGCTGCAACGCTGCCACTGCTGCCGGCTGCAACTTGGGACAAAAAGGCCTGATGTGCCCTGTCTCCCTACAGTGATAACATACCCGAGGTCCTGCCGTCGGAACACTCCTCTTGGGACAACTAGCAACCCTGTGATCCCTGCTCCCACAACCGAAGCAACCCGCACCACTCGGCTTCTGCGTAGCCTCCCACCTCCTCTTGGTTCCCTGAGCATGCCTACCGCCCCTGCTAGAACCACCCTGCTGCTGAGCCTTACTAGGCTGAACTGCTGGAGCTACCGCCACTGACTGTGCCCGGATATCCTCCTCAATCTCTGCTGCAGTCTCAACCAGCTCTGCACGCGTAGCATAACTCCTCCCTCTACAGTGAACTCTCAAATCATCACGTAGAGCCCTCAAGAACCTCCTGATCTGAGCCTCCTCAGGCTCCATAGCCCGACCCCCATAACAAAGAAGTCGACTGAACTCCAAGTTCAGCTCCCGCACTGACCGTGTCCCCTGAGACAACTGAAGGAACTGCACCTCCAACTGATCCAATGCCTCTCTAGGAAAATACTTGCGGTTGAACTCCAGGACGAAGTCAGCCTAAGTCATCTCTCGCTGCACTCTCCTAGCAGCCACTGATCTCCACCACAACTCAGCATCACCACTCAAATAGAAGACCCCTATGTCTACCCAAAACTCCTCAGGACATCTCAGAGTATGGAAGTTACGTTCCACACTCGTCCTCCAAGCATCCACAACAGTAGGATCTGTACCACCCGAAAACCTCTCAGTGAACAGATCCTTCATCTCCTTGAGCATAGACAAATAACGTCTATGTGCTCCCACAGCCGCAACCAATGGCTGCCGCCCCCTCCTGCCACACTCACGGAATCCCTCGGAACACCCTGCGACTCGCCCACACCCTCAACTGTCACACTCTGGTCCTCGGTCTCACTAACCACTGGGACTCTGCCCCTACCACGACCACGTCCGCGTCCACGACCACGTCCGCGTCCACGACTTCGACCAGCCACAGCATCCTCTCTAACCATCTGCACTACCATGAACAGAAGGCTAAGCAAACAATTTCTATTATAACACAGAAACATAAACTCACCGTGGAATCACACAGTCGGCTCGAAGAGGATGTTCTAGGACTCCATGCCACACACAATTAACTAACTCACATAATCAATCAAGACATGCAATCCCAAACATCTACAACAGAAACCTAGTGAACCCAAACCTAGAACCGTAAGGGCTCTGATACCAAAATGAAACGACCGACCCTTTTAAAAAAAAAAAAAATAAATAAATAATAAATAAACTACAACTAGTGGTCTCATACCCACTAGCCACCTAACCACAAATACATTCAACAGCAGAAATAACCAACCAATATTCAATAATAATCCAATAATAAAATAAAACCATATTCCAACATAATCAATATCCAAAACAACAGGAATCATAGAACCAGCAACCTAGCAATGTTCTAATGACCCAACTCTAGCAACCTAGCAATGCCAGACAACATAAAACCGAGTCCCTAGAACATCCTCCTCTTCATTGCCTTGATTCCACTATCATACTTTACCTTTACCTGCACCACAAACACATATTGCAATGCATGAGTATTTTATAAACACTCAGTAAGGCAATCCTCCCATCTACTGGGCTATACACACAAGCAATAGA
>NW_010922067.1:8383-8923 GCF_000633955.1 Camelina sativa
ACTTTGCCTTTACCTGCACCACAAACACATATTGCAATGCATGAGTATTTTATAAACACTCAGTAAGGCAATCCTCCCATCTACTGGGCTATACACACAAGCAATAGAGTATCTTTAACCATCAAACAACAAGCAATAAACAACGATCGACAAAACAGGACAGTGCATCGACCGACGCATACATGCATCGATCGACCCACCAAGTGATTACATCGACCGACACAGAAGCTGCATCGACCGATGCAAGTGTAACTTTCATCGACCGATACCCAATCTGCATCGACCGACGCATGCTCGACATCACACGAAAACCCTAGAGTTTTACGCGCCGTCCTCGCACTTGCATCGAACGACGCAAGCTATGCATCGACCGATGCAATGCCGAACATCGTGTTTTCCCCGAAGCTTCTCGCCGGATCTTCGTTCCTGTAAACACAAAACTCGATCCCAAGACAAGAAAGCTTCCTAACGTCCATAACAACACTCTAACACATCTAACAACACAAAACAAGCAGATTAAAGAGTTCTCTAGCTTAGATA
>NW_010922068.1:0-372 GCF_000633955.1 Camelina sativa
GTGAATGGTTTTTGACTGGCTTAGGAGAATCTTGTCAAGCTTCTCATAATCCTGCTTGTATTTGTCCTCCTGATCAGTTGAAGGGATCCTCATGGTTCTATCATAATCTTCATTATAATTACCATGTGACTAAGCAAGGTTCTCAACCAATTCCCATCCTTCTTCCACATTCTTGTTGAGGAAGTTGCCATTTGAAGCTGTATCAAGAAGCATTCTTATCTTGGGAAGCACTCCTCTATACAAAGTGCTTAGAAGGGACTCATTGCTGAAGCCATGGTGAGGACACTGAGTTTGGAATCCTTTAAGCCTCTCCCAAGCTTCACAAAAGCTCTCATTATTCCTTTGAGCAAACCCAGAAATTTCATTCCTCAA
>NW_010922068.1:2270-8882 GCF_000633955.1 Camelina sativa
TTTAAAAGAAGTACAAGATCTAAGAAAATAAAAGTGCAAAAGGAATAATTCTAAAAAAGGTAAAAACTAGGTTTTTGACTCTCTAAAAAGCTGGACTCCTTTGGTGGCTGCAGGTACAAGCCCTTATATAGAAAAAGTAGTGGAAGCCCTAAAAACGCTAAAAGACAAAATAGTCAGGCGGCTCGACCAACTTGACCTGGTGCTCGGTTGAGTGACCGGTCGAGTTGGCTCCTCTTGTGCTCCTCCCACTCGGTCGAGTCCCTCTCAGCACACGGTCGAGTGTCTGGTCGAGTGGGCAGTCGAGTTGGACTCCGGATCTTGGTTCTTCAGCCTTAGCTCTCTTGATTTCTCCTCATGATTGCTTCACTTCTCCTCAGCATTGCTTCCATGCTCCTTAAGCTCCAAAATCATCTGTTTATGCATGAAAATATGCAAATGCAATGCAACTAAACTCTAATGCAAGAACAGTCCTAAAGTTATGCAATAATGGTCAAAATGGATAGCAAAAGATGTGAATATATTAAGGGAAAACAGGGTAAAATATATGAACATCAACAAACTAAATATAGACATGTGAACTATAGGAATATTCCTTTACAAGATCCTAAATGTAATTAAGACATGAAAGGGACATGTCTTTTCCTTAGCACAACATGTGCTTGTATCTCCAACGGTTGGAATAGAAGGATCTAGAGTCTTTGGTTCCACATGAGGCTTGTGAGACACTAAGTGGGCTTCTCTCTTCTAAACACACGATCGTACGGACGGCCCGGATAGACTTGTACGGACGGCCCGGTTAGACTTGTACGGACGGTCCGGTTAGACTTGTACGGACGACGGCTGTATGGTCAGGAGTGATCAATCCCAATTTATAAACACTCCAAATTCAACCCGAACTCATATAATTATATAAATGCATTGGATTGTTACATATATTGACCCTAGAAAGAGTAACATAACTGTTTACTGCTTCGAATCAATGTTTTCTCCCAGTTTTAGCCTGTTTTCTTGGTTTAATCCTGTTTTGGGATAAAACGGGTTTAAGTGTTGTCTAAACACTACAAATTCATCCCGAACTCTTACAATTAGTCAAATGAATTGGATTGTCACACATTCTGACCCTAGAAACAGTAACAAAGCTGTTTACTGCTTCGAAACACTGTTTTCTCGGTTTTAGCCTGTTTCTGGACAAAATGGGTAAAAATGGTGTCTAAACACTCGAAATTCGACCCGAACTCATATAATTAGATAAGTGCATTGGATTGTTACATATATTGACCTTAGAAAGAGTAACATTGCTGTTTACTGCTTCGAATCAATGTTTTCTCTCAGTTCTAGCATGTTTTCTTGGTTTAATCTTGTTTTGGGATAAAACGGGTTTAAATGTTGTCTAAACACTCCAAATTCATTCCGAACTCTTACAATTAGTCAAATGCATTGGAATGTCACACATTCTGACCCTAGAACAGTACCAAAGCTGTTTACTGCTTCAAATCAATGTTTTCTCGGTTTTAGCCTATTTCGGGACAAAATGGGTAAAAGTGGTGTCTAAACTCTCCAAATTCAACCCGAACTCTTATAATTAGTCTAATGCATTGGATTGTTACTTATTTTGACCCTAGAAAGAGTAACGTAGCTGTTTACTGCTTCAAATCAATGTTTTCTCGGTTTTAGCCTATTTCGGGACAAAATGGGTAAAAGTGGTGTCTAAACTCTCCAAATTCAACCCGAACTCTTATAATTAGTCTAATGCATTGGATTGTTACTTATTTTGACCCTAGAAAGAGTAACGTAGCTGTTTACTGCTTCAAATCAATGTTTTCTCGGTTTTAGCCTATTTCGGGACAAAATGGGTAAAAGTGGTGTCTAAACTCTCCAAATTCAACCCGAACTCTTATAATTAGTCTAATGCATTGGATTGTTACTTATTTTGACCCTAGAAAGAGTAACGTAGCTGTTTACTGCTTCAAATCAATGTTTTCTCGGTTTTAGCCTATTTCGGGACAAAATGGGTAAAAGTGGTGTCTAAACTCTCCAAATTCAACCCGAACTCTTATAATTAGTCTAATGCATTGGATTGTTACTTATTTTGACCCTAGAAAGAGTAACGTAGCTGTTTACTGCTTCAAATCAATGTTTTCTCGGTTTTAGCCTATTTCGGGACAAAATGGGTAAAAGTGGTGTCTAAACTCTCCAAATTCAACCCGAACTCTTATAATTAGTCTAATGCATTGGATTGTTACTTATTTTGACCCTAGAAAGAGTAACGTAGCTGTTTACTGCTTCAAATCAATGTTTTCTCGGTTTTAGCCTATTTCGGGACAAAATGGGTAAAAGTGGTGTCTAAACTCTCCAAATTCAACCCGAACTCTTATAATTAGTCTAATGCATTGGATTGTTACTTATTTTGACCCTAGAAAGAGTAACGTAGCTGTTTACTGCTTCAAATCAATGTTTTCTCGGTTTTAGCCTATTTCGGGACAAAATGGGTAAAAGTGGTGTCTAAACTCTCCAAATTCAACCCGAACTCTTATAATTAGTCTAATGCATTGGATTGTTACTTATTTTGACCCTAGAAAGAGTAACGTAGCTGTTTACTGCTTCAAATCAATGTTTTCTCGGTTTTAGCCTATTTCGGGACAAAATGGGTAAAAGTGGTGTCTAAACTCTCCAAATTCAACCCGAACTCTTATAATTAGTCTAATGCATTGGATTGTTACTTATTTTGACCCTAGAAAGAGTAACGTAGCTGTTTACTGCTTCAAATCAATGTTTTCTCGGTTTTAGCCTATTTCGGGACAAAATGGGTAAAAGTGGTGTCTAAACTCTCCAAATTCAACCCGAACTCTTATAATTAGTCTAATGCATTGGATTGTTACTTATTTTGACCCTAGAAAGAGTAACGTAGCTGTTTACTGCTTCAAATCAATGTTTTCTCGGTTTTAGCCTATTTCGGGACAAAATGGGTAAAAGTGGTGTCTAAACTCTCCAAATTCAACCCGAACTCTTATAATTAGTCTAATGCATTGGATTGTTACTTATTTTGACCCTAGAAAGAGTAACGTAGCTGTTTACTGCTTCAAATCAATGTTTTCTCGGTTTTAGCCTATTTCGGGACAAAATGGGTAAAAGTGGTGTCTAAACTCTCCAAATTCAACCCGAACTCTTATAATTAGTCTAATGCATTGGATTGTTACTTATTTTGACCCTAGAAAGAGTAACGTAGCTGTTTACTGCTTCAAATCAATGTTTTCTCGGTTTTAGCCTATTTCGGGACAAAATGGGTAAAAGTGGTGTCTAAACTCTCCAAATTCAACCCGAACTCTTATAATTAGTCTAATGCATTGGATTGTTACTTATTTTGACCCTAGAAAGAGTAACGTAGCTGTTTACTGCTTCAAATCAATGTTTTCTCGGTTTTAGCCTATTTCGGGACAAAATGGGTAAAAGTGGTGTCTAAACTCTCCAAATTCAACCCGAACTCTTATAATTAGTCTAATGCATTGGATTGTTACTTATTTTGACCCTAGAAAGAGTAACGTAGCTGTTTACTGCTTCAAATCAATGTTTTCTCGGTTTTAGCCTATTTCGGGACAAAATGGGTAAAAGTGGTGTCTAAACTCTCCAAATTCAACCCGAACTCTTATAATTAGTCTAATGCATTGGATTGTTACTTATTTTGACCCTAGAAAGAGTAACGTAGCTGTTTACTGCTTCAAATCAATGTTTTCTCGGTTTTAGCCTATTTCGGGACAAAATGGGTAAAAGTGGTGTCTAAACTCTCCAAATTCAACCCGAACTCTTATAATTAGTCTAATGCATTGGATTGTTACTTATTTTGACCCTAGAAAGAGTAACGTAGCTGTTTACTGCTTCAAATCAATGTTTTCTCGGTTTTAGCCTATTTCGGGACAAAATGGGTAAAAGTGGTGTCTAAACTCTCCAAATTCAACCCGAACTCTTATAATTAGTCTAATGCATTGGATTGTTACTTATTTTGACCCTAGAAAGAGTAACGTAGCTGTTTACTGCTTCAAATCAATGTTTTCTCGGTTTTAGCCTATTTCGGGACAAAATGGGTAAAAGTGGTGTCTAAACTCTCCAAATTCAACCCGAACTCTTATAATTAGTCTAATGCATTGGATTGTTACTTATTTTGACCCTAGAAAGAGTAACGTAGCTGTTTACTGCTTCAAATCAATGTTTTCTCGGTTTTAGCCTATTTCGGGACAAAATGGGTAAAAGTGGTGTCTAAACTCTCCAAATTCAACCCGAACTCTTATAATTAGTCTAATGCATTGGATTGTTACTTATTTTGACCCTAGAAAGAGTAACGTAGCTGTTTACTGCTTCAAATCAATGTTTTCTCGGTTTTAGCCTATTTCGGGACAAAATGGGTAAAAGTGGTGTCTAAACTCTCCAAATTCAACCCGAACTCTTATAATTAGTCTAATGCATTGGATTGTTACTTATTTTGACCCTAGAAAGAGTAACGTAGCTGTTTACTGCTTCAAATCAATGTTTTCTCGGTTTTAGCCTATTTCGGGACAAAATGGGTAAAAGTGGTGTCTAAACTCTCCAAATTCAACCCGAACTCTTATAATTAGTCTAATGCATTGGATTGTTACTTATTTTGACCCTAGAAAGAGTAACGTAGCTGTTTACTGCTTCAAATCAATGTTTTCTCGGTTTTAGCCTATTTCGGGACAAAATGGGTAAAAGTGGTGTCTAAACTCTCCAAATTCAACCCGAACTCTTATAATTAGTCTAATGCATTGGATTGTTACTTATTTTGACCCTAGAAAGAGTAACGTAGCTGTTTACTGCTTCAAATCAATGTTTTCTCGGTTTTAGCCTATTTCGGGACAAAATGGGTAAAAGTGGTGTCTAAACTCTCCAAATTCAACCCGAACTCTTATAATTAGTCTAATGCATTGGATTGTTACTTATTTTGACCCTAGAAAGAGTAACGTAGCTGTTTACTGCTTCAAATCAATGTTTTCTCGGTTTTAGCCTATTTCGGGACAAAATGGGTAAAAGTGGTGTCTAAACTCTCCAAATTCAACCCGAACTCTTATAATTAGTCTAATGCATTGGATTGTTACTTATTTTGACCCTAGAAAGAGTAACGTAGCTGTTTACTGCTTCAAATCAATGTTTTCTCGGTTTTAGCCTATTTCGGGACAAAATGGGTAAAAGTGGTGTCTAAACTCTCCAAATTCAACCCGAACTCTTATAATTAGTCTAATGCATTGGATTGTTACTTATTTTGACCCTAGAAAGAGTAACGTAGCTGTTTACTGCTTCAAATCAATGTTTTCTCGGTTTTAGCCTATTTCGGGACAAAATGGGTAAAAGTGGTGTCTAAACTCTCCAAATTCAACCCGAACTCTTATAATTAGTCTAATGCATTGGATTGTTACTTATTTTGACCCTAGAAAGAGTAACGTAGCTGTTTACTGCTTCAAATCAATGTTTTCTCGGTTTTAGCCTATTTCGGGACAAAATGGGTAAAAGTGGTGTCTAAACTCTCCAAATTCAACCCGAACTCTTATAATTAGTCTAATGCATTGGATTGTTACTTATTTTGACCCTAGAAAGAGTAACGTAGCTGTTTACTGCTTCAAATCAATGTTTTCTCGGTTTTAGCCTATTTCGGGACAAAATGGGTAAAAGTGGTGTCTAAACTCTCCAAATTCAACCCGAACTCTTATAATTAGTCTAATGCATTGGATTGTTACTTATTTTGACCCTAGAAAGAGTAACATAGCTGGTTACTGCTTCGACTTAATGTTTTTTCTCAGTTTTAGCCTGTTTTCTTGGTTTAAGCATGTTTTTAGATAAAACGGGTTTAAGTGTTGTCTAAACACTCCAAATTCATCCCGAACTCTGACAATTAGTCAAATGCATTGGATTGTCACATATTCTGACCCTAGAAACAGTAACAAAGCTGTTTACTGCTTCGAAACAATGTTTTCTCGGTTTTAGCCTGTTTCAGGACAAAATGGGTAAAAGTGGTGTCTAAACATTCCAAATTCAACGCGAACTCTTACAATTAGTAAAATGCATTGGATTGTTATATATTTTGACCCTAGAAATAGTAACATATCTTTTTACTGCTTCGAATCAATGTTTTCTCCCGGGTTTAGCCTGTTTTCTTGGTTTAAGCTTGTTTTTAGATAAAACGGGTTTAAGTGTTGTCTAAACACTCCAAATTCATCCCGAACTCTGACAATTAATCAAATGCATTGGATTGTCACATATTCTGACCCTAGTTACAGTAACAAAGCTGGTTACTGCTTCGAAACAATGTTTTCTCGGTTTTAGCCTGTTTCAGGACAAAATGGGCAAAAGTGGTGTCTAAACATTCCAAATTCAACGCGAACTCTTACAATTAGTAAAATGCATTGGATTGTTACATATTTTGACCTTAGAAATAGTAACATAGCTGTTTACTGCTTCGAATCAATGTTTTCTCCCGAGTTTAGCCTCTTTTCTCGGTTTAAGCCTGTTTTGAGATAAAACAGATTTACATGTTCTCTAAACACTCCAAATTCATCCCGACCTCATACAATTAGTAAAATGCATTGGATTGTCAAACATTCTGACCCT
>NW_010922069.1:0-2312 GCF_000633955.1 Camelina sativa
CCCACACCAAAAATACACAAATTGGTTCGCGGGCGTTACAATTATCCACTTATCAAAGAAAGACAAACAAGTTTAACTTAAGACAAGAGGTTTCTTTCTAAAAAAATGTTCTTGACAAAAAGGATTGATAATGATTAACGGACAATTGACAATTTGATATTACTATATATGGACATCTGCATGTATATATGCCACTCCATCCGTAGAAATAAAATATTAAAATATATGCCACCTTCATGCCCTAAATCTCTTTGTTAATCTCCAAATCCCAGTTTATCATTTCTCCTTTTGCTCTGATTTTCTCTCTTCTCTCTTCTTTCACTTTCCCTCTCCAAATCCCAAATCCTAGTTCGTCACCCCAAAGCAAAACCAGGTCTCCCAGTTTCGACACAATATGTTTCCCCCAAATCAGAATCGGATCTAGGTCTCCATTTGCGGACGAGTAAATCAGTAGCAAGCAGTGTGCTGCCAATAGCTTTGGATCTTTGATAGTAATGGCTGGATCTATATTTTTGATTGAATCCACACAATTTTTCTGGGTTTTTTTTTTGTGTTTTGGAGTCAATGGAGATTGTTTTCTGGAAACAAGATCGATTTTATAATTTTTCTTTGTTTTTGTATAAAATTCAATCTTAATTGCTACAGTTTTTGGATTGAATTGACTTAACAAAGATCGATTTTGTGGCTCTTTTTTTTGTGTTTTTGTCAAAAGTTTATGAAATTGATTTTATTGATACGATCAAAGATGTTTTCACTGTTTTCAATTTGAAAAATCGTAACTCTGGGGTTTTTTTTGTTTGCAGGGATTTGCTAATTGGTAGGCTGTCTTAAAGCAAACATGAATGGTTATGAAGAGGTAAGCAAACCCATTGTTTTTTTTATCTTTCTTTCTGTGCTTTCATCGAATTCACATTTAAGCTACATTGATCTCACACCGTTTACATGATTCCGATATGTTTACATTGCATGACCTTGATGATAGAGCTGGATATGATGACTATTACAGCGGTGATGAGGACCTTGATGAGTATTGAAGAGGATGAGGAGGAGGAAGAAGAAAGACAACCTCCAAAGGAAGAACTGGAATATCTCGAGTTGCGTGAAAAGATGAAGGAAACAATGTGGAAGAACCTGAGGAAAGGAAGTGCCAACGCTCAATCTTCACAGGAAAGAAGAAGAAAACTTCCTTATAAGGAGTATGTGGTGTGGCTGAAGTACATTTTCTAATTATTCTGGAATGTGTTTTGATGATGATCACCTAATTTATCCTTTTTTTTATGCAGCTTTGGTTCCTTCTTTGGTCCTTCGCAGCCTGTTATTTCTTCAAGAGTTATACAAGAAAGCAAATCATTGCTAGAAAATGAGCTACGGACAGCTAAAATGTCCAATTCAAGTCAAATGGTTTGTGCAATTGATCTCTGTTCCTCTTAGTGTTTTATCATTTAAGATGTGCTTGTATTTAAGATGTGCTTGTATAAAGTATGTATAAAGCTATAAATTAATTAAGAAACACAGCTTATACAAATTGCCATCTTTCTATATAATATTGAATTGAGGCCATATGATAATATTGATAAATATAAAATAAACATATTTGTTATGGCTGAGTTATGTACTTCGTACGGCTGAGTTACGTATTTCGTACGGCTGAATTATGGCTGAGTTATGTACTTGGTACGGCTGAGTTATTGACTTACATGGCTGACTTATGAAATATTTGTAAATTTATATTATTATAACTCAATATTAAAATGTACAGTTGAAATATGAATATTACAATTATTATAACCAATAAAAAATAATAATTATAGAGAAAGATTGATTTTTACACATTCTCACCAGAATGTGTTTAACATACAACACATGACGTTTAGGGGTTAGGGTTAGGGTTGGGGTTGATATGCTCAAATTTACCCTAGAGCTACTCTCTCAAATTAAGAGATCAATGCAGTACTTAGGGGTCGAATTCCACAGAGACTCAAGACTACACAATAAATTATAGAGTTTTTCAATTATGTTAAACAGATTAAATTAAATTAAAACAAAAGCAATGCAAAATATTAATATTAAAGACTATTGTAAATTCAGGAGATCAAAAAGCTAGGCCTAGGGAATTTCTCAGGAAATTATGAAATATTAAATAAATCAATAAATTAGGATTCAAACAATTAAGAACAGATCTAGAACTCTAAACACTTTTGTAAATTAAATCAGTTCTCACTGCAAATAATATCTAAATTTAAAACCAGAAAATCCAAATCTCTTTGTAAAATTCTAGGTAATAAATCAGCAATAAAATCAGGTTTAGATTG
>NW_010922069.1:5295-5978 GCF_000633955.1 Camelina sativa
CACATCAATGATGGCACCAGCTGTAGCCAAGAAAGATCTTCCTAAGATGAGAGGATCTTTAGGCTCTTGATCATACTTCAGCACCACAAAGTCAGTGGGAATCATGAAGTTGCCAACCTTAACTGGAATATCCTCTAAAACACCTTCAGGAGTTCTTCGGGAGCGATCAGCCAAGATAAGAGAAATCTGAGTTGGCTTGAATTCTGTCATCCCAAGTCTCACAGCAATAGAATGTGGCATCAAGTTGATGCTAGAACCAAGGTCACAAAGAGAGTGAGAAAACCTTCCTGTGGAGATAGAGCAACCTAACACAAAACTTCCAGGATCTGGTAACTTTTCTGCAGTCCTACACTCAATTTTTGCACTCACTTTCTCAGAGACAACCACTTCCTGCTTTCTCTCCTTCTTCCTCTGAACAGGCTGGTTCAACAGAATTGCACTGACATCTTTTGTAAGAAGTGCTCCTTCTTCAGGGCTCAAACCATTGGATACCATTCTCTTAACATAGCGCTTGAGTGGTGGTGAAAGCTTTACTGCATCAATTAAAGGCATCTCAATCATCACCTTGTCCATCATTGCTTTGCATCTAGCTTCCTCCATCTCTTGCTTAGACTTTCTTGGCTTGGGAAAAGGAACCTTAGGCTTGTAGACCCTTTCAGCAGCTGGAACTTGAGATTTTGCAG
>NW_010922069.1:7888-8866 GCF_000633955.1 Camelina sativa
TTTTGTAAAACTTCCAAATTTGAAGACTTGTCTCGATTTGCAATGGGTGTCGACCGATGCTCTTCTAGTGTCGATCGATGCCCTTCGTATAATCAGACTTCAAATTGATTCTTCGAGATTTATGCTCCAAAACAATCCAAATTGCTCCATTTCGCTCCTTTCATGCTAAAAACCTATAAAGACTCAAAAACAATCTAGAAACAAATGAAAAGACACTAAAAGACTCCTTATATCATGGTTAAAAACCACAAAAACCATGATATATCAGGGGTTTAGGGTTTGAGATGTAGGGTTCAAATGAGTAACATTATTTTTTTTTTTAGTTTTGGTTCTAATGTGTTTTAACGTGTTTGGTTTAAGGTGGTAATATGAATATACTAATATTATTACCATTTGAATATTTTTTAAAACAATCAAATTTTTTTTTGGTTATTTCCAGTTATAGGTCGGTTAAATTAATATATAACTATAAATAACTCAAAATATATTGTAATTAAGTAGATTAGCCTAATATAACCAAAATTAAGCCGAATATAACCAAAATTAAGCCGAATATACCAATTCAAAAATACTAAATTGGAAAAATTATTTTTTTCGGTTTGGTTCGGTTTGGTCGGTTATTTTGTCATTCTAATTTGAAGGTTGGCTGAGTTATGGTAAAGTTATGGCTGAGTTATGCAACGAATATAATTTATTATATACCTTCTCGAGAATACAAAAAGTGTTGTTGGGGAGACGCAAACAATAATAAATGACATTTTAGCGATTTTTTATTTAAAAGGAATTCAAAATTTGAATTTGAATTTTTCAATTTTATTTTTATTTTTTTATTAAAAGTATTTCTCAAACAATTGACTGATATGGCTGAGTTATCGAAATAAACGGCTGACTTATGAATATTTGTAAATTAGAATTATTATAACTCAAATTTAAAAGGGACAATTGCATTTTTAGTACCTTTATTTGCATTTAAAAGAG
>NW_010922070.1:0-8857 GCF_000633955.1 Camelina sativa
CATGAAAGCCCTCAATGACAAGCTCGATCAGCTCCTCAACCAGCAGACGCATGTTAATGCTATATCAGAGGAAGAGCAGTTTCTACAACAAGATGGGGAGACTATGCAGCTAGAGGATTTTAATTACATCAACAACCAAGGAGGTTACAACAGAGGGTACAACAACTTTAAGCCGAATCTGAATCTGTCTTATCGGAACCCGAACGTTGCAAATCCTCAGGACCATACTTACCCATCTGCAGTTCAAGGGAACCAGGTCCAACAGAAGCCTTTTGTCCAGTACAACCAAGGCTATGTACCTAAACAGCAGTACTCAGGAACCTACAACCAACCACCTGGATTCCAACAACAACAAGGTCCACCAAACCAATCACAAGAAGTTGAGTTACATGGTCTCATTCAGCAAATGATTCAGAATCAGGCTACAGCTTCTATGGACATTGCGAAATGGTTCGCATAAATGAGCAACAAGATCGACTCCGGATACAATGATCTCAATGCCAAGTACGAATCACTCAACACAAAGGTTCGATACCTGGAAGGCCACCACAACAACCTACCAGCCCCAAAGATCAACCAACTCCCAGGTAAGGCTGTTCAAAACCCCAAGGATTATGCGACTGCTCATGCCATCTTCCTTGATGATGACTATGAGGATTACCTCACTGGGGACAGTGATGATCTAGATGGGGAGGATGTGGAACACCCAATGAAAAATGAGGCTAAGCACTATATATCCGAGTATGAACCCGAGCCTTCACCCGAAGAGACTGATCGAATTGATGATCGAGCACTAGTTCGAGAATCAGAAACTGAAGAACAACCTGAAGTGGAACCCGATAACCTACACGATGGTGTTGATCGGATGATGCATCGAGTAGATGTTGAAAGGATAGATCAGCTTCAACCAACTGTAACAAAGGAAGGGGAGTTGGAGGAAAGGTTCAATGCTGCACTTGACATTCAGCTGGCGGCGCTTGCAGAGCGAATGGCTAAGCGTAAAGCTCCACCACCTAAGCTCTTGCCCCCACACGAGCTTCAGAAGGAAGCTGCCAAGGAAGCAGCTCGATTGGAGGATGAGGTTAAGGAAGCTGTCAAGGAGATCAGTTTTGAGATTCTGAGAAGTGGAGTTTGCTTGGATCCTGAGCTCAGAATTGAGAAAAAACTTGAAGATCCTGGCTCTTTCACCTTACCGTGTTCGATAGGACTTCGGATCTTTAAGAACTGTTTGTGTGACCTTGGAGCTTCCGTTAGCATATTGCCCCTTTCAGTTGCCAACAAGCTGGGATTCACTGATTTTAAACCAAGTAAATTGTATTTGGTTCTGGCCGATAGAACAGTGATGCATCCGATTGGTATCCTGGAGAATCTGCCTCTCAGGATTGGAAGTCTGTAAGTGCCTACCGACTTCATGATCCTCGATATGGACAAGGAACCAGATGATCCATTTATTCTAGGAAGACCATTCTTGGCAACAGTTGGTGTTGTGATCGAGGTGAAACAAGGCAAGATCAAGATAGAGCATGGTGAACATTTCAAGATGGAGTTTGATGTGAAGAAGGGGATTAAGAGGCCAACCATTGATGGTTAATTTTTTTCTACTAAGACCAAACAAAGGAAGGTCCAACATCTTGAAGAGGTCAACACCACATTTTCCTTGGAACCTGGACAAAACCTAGAAAATCTTTTGAACCAGCCTACTATAGTGGGGAGGATTCCAGAACCTCTTCCACATGGATCCCATGCTTAAGGAGCATGAAGAGTCAAGCTTAGTGACTTTAAACAAGCTCACTTGGGAGGAAGTCCCAAAGGTATCTTTTAAATTTAGTTTATTTGTTTTATTTACTTTTATTTAATTTTTCTCTTTTTGCAATTTTATAAAAAAAAAAAAAAAAAAACAAAAAAATGGAAAATTGGAAAGAAGAAAATTGGGGAACCCGAGGGTCAGCCCGACACCATACTCGACGCGCCTGATCGTGTCCCTGCTCGGAGGGCGAGTGAAGTCCGAATTCCGCAAGAAAGCCCACTCTCGGTAAAGCCCACCAACCAAACCCTAGCCTATTTAAGGGGTTTCGAGATTCTTCTCCCTCATTACCACCAATAAGTTTCCCCTCTACTCCAAAAGCTTTTTAGTTTCCATAAGTTTCTATTCTCTCTCGATTTCAAGCTTTATCGATTTTCTTTGGAAACTAACCCTATTAACCTCGAGACCTAGCCTTTCTTTTTCTTCTCAAGGAATCAAACATGGAGCCAATTGCTAAAACTTACCAAAGGAAGGGAAGAAGATCTACCTCCGCCGCTGCTACCACCGGAGATGATGCCGCCGAAGTTCGAGAGTCTCGAGGGAGAGGAAACGTTCCACATTCCCAACCGTTGGCTGGACGTTTTGCCTCCCCAACCCGATGCACAACCCGATCCACCATCCGACCTTATGCTCGAGTAACCGATCGAGTAGGCCCCCGAGTTCGCTCACCGAGTCCAATGGCGAGTGCTGTCCGCCGTTCTCCTGGACGTAGGGACCTGTCTACGTCCGAAAAAACCCTTACCGACTCTATGGAGGTCGATTCTGATGCTGGAGGAGAAGAGCAAGGGGAGATCCAAACCTCTCGATCAAGGAGCAGAGCCGCGGTTGCAAGGGGGAAGAGACCGGCTTCAGAGAAGGCTGAGAAAATAGTTTAGAGAGCTGTTGAGGAAGAAGATCAACACACCGAGGAGGAGGAAAGAGAGAGAGAAGAAGAGCAGAGAGAGAGGACCCGCCAAGCCTCGCGGAGGCTGAAACAGAAGGAAGTAGACACTCCGGCGAGACTATTCAAGGTCTTCAAGAAGATGAGCTTCGTGTGTACCCGATACCCTCACCACGAGACCATGAAGATGTTGGGCATTGCAAGGGATGTCGAGTTTCTGTTCGACATGTGCCACCTGGGCCAGATGATGGAAGCCCACCTCGAAGCATATGAGGAGGAGACGGTCCACTTCCTTTCGACCTTGAAGCTGCACTATTTCGAGGACCACCCAACCCTACTACCCGATGGGGGGATCGGGTTCATCACCTTCTCCGTGAGAAACAAGGACTACCGACTCAGTTTCAAGGAGATAGAGAAGTTGTATGGCTTCAAAGCTGGTAGTGGAGAAGGTATGGAGGTTAGCAAGGAGGAGATGAGGTCCCTATGGCTGAAAATAGGAGACAAGCACCCCTACAAGTCCACAAGCCCCAAATCCGCTCAAATAAGGAGCCCTGTCTTGAGGTATTTTCACAAGTCCCTCACATGCACTCTTTTTGCTAGAAAAGATAGTGGGAATGTGAATGACCATGAGCTTCAGCTATTAGATATTGCACTGTGTGGAGTTTTGGATAGCGCTAGGGATGGAACGCCACTAGTAGGAGATGTAGCTGATACTAGTATGGTGTTTGTGTTACTCGATCAATTCCTCTACTTGAAATCGTGGGCCGTGAAAAGAAGAGAAGGAGGCGGAGAGATCTCTATTGGGGGACTAGTCACACCAATCCTAGTGGAATGCGATGTGCCCTTGACGGGAATTGTGCACGAACCAAGATGGTTGGATGCGGATTACCTCGTGCTGGCGAGATTTTTGGCGTACGAGAGGCCTAATGACATGATGCTGTTCAAGTTTGTCCATCCAACCGTCGGAGCTGCTCAAATGACCTTCCCAATGTCATATGCACCAAGGTTCAGCTGGGAAACAACATTGACTGCGCACCACCTTTGGAGGAGCTGTACAACCCGGAGGAGGAGTCCGAAGCTGAGAAGAGAGAGGAGACCAGGCAGAGACAGGGAGATAGCTCGGAGGAGTTCGATTTTGAGGAGTATGTATGCTCTCAAAAGCAACCGGTTGGAGTGAGGGAAGCTCACAAGAGGATCGGTTGGCTGAAGAGGATGAACAAGTTCTTGGCGAAGAAGGTAAAAGACCTTGCTGGTTCGGTGAAGACAATGGGAGGTCAAATCAAGGAGTTGCAAGACAAGGCAAGCTGTGCCTCAGCTCCTACCTCGGCACAAGCACCCATTTGGATGGGGAGAAGCGGACCGCTAGGAGGAACTCGAGGACTGCCACCTCCAGAACATCACCCGACCAGAAGCATCGAGGAGAAGCCATTCTGACACTTACCCGACGCCCAACTCGATGGGATACACGATGAACTATCCGATGCATCCGTCGAGCACCCAATCGGGTGATTATGCTGGTATTTTCCCTCCACCCTACCAGATGCCATTCACGATGCCGTACACGATGCACCCTGCGAGTGGATACACGGGTGATCATTCTGGACCTCTTCCACCATTTCCTTCATACTACCCGATGAGCTACGCGATCCCACCCTCGATCAACACCTCGGATGCTGGTCGGAGTAAGTCGTCTGTGCGCATTTCTGAGCTCTCTGACGAGCAAACCCCGGCACCTGCTGAAGCCGGCGACGACCCTGGCTACACGTTGGCGAGTATGGAGGCTGCTGCAACCTCCTTCTTCTCCAACCCATGAGGTACCAATTTCATCCAACACTTGTATATACCATTGCATTTAGTTTAATTCATTTTGTGTGATTCTTGGATTCTTTTCCAACTTTCATTTACACAGGAACTGTGTAATTTAAGTTTGGGGGAGGGTCCTAGAATGTATTTAACATTGTGTTTTATTTTCTTATTTTTATTATTTCAAATTTTTGCATCCTAGTTTTATTCATTTGAGTCTGCATCTATGTGCATTAAAAAAAAAACCCAAAAAATTTGAAAAATTTTGAAAAAAAAATAATAAAAAAGAATTTTCATGTAGTTGCATTTACATATTAGGATTGAGTCTAGTTTGTTTCATATAGGATTATTGCATATGCATCTTAGGGGACAATGATTAAAATCACCTTGTTTAAAATCAAACCTTAGGATTGAAGCTATAGCCCTTAGTCACAGTTAATTGTTGCTAGATCAATCTTTGGAAAAAAATGAAAAATCTTTGCTTAGACCATTTGTGTCGTTTGAATGCTTCCTCCACTTGCTTGAACATTAGAAAATCTCTATATTATTGGATTTAATTTGAACTTTAATTGTCTTGCTTATGGAACTTGAATACTTGCTCATGGTAACTCTAAACTCGGGTTAGCAGTCCACTTTTTACCAATCTTTTCGTTTAACCCGATTCATTTGTCCTACCCATGAACCCAAACCTTTCTTTCAAACTTTGTTGTGAATTGTTGAGTGAGGCCTTTTTCATAGTGCTATAGGTTGTGAAACCTTGAGAGTATTGAGAACGACAAAGAACTTCCTCTTGATTTAGCTAAGTTAGATTTGAACTAGCTAATAGATTCGGTTTTGAAAGATAGGTGGTTAGAATGTTTATCTGGGGTTGGGTTATGGAATAAAAAAAAAAAAGAGAAAAGAAAAAGTCCCTAAGGTTAGAATCAATTATCTCTAAGTCTCTAAGTAAAAAAAAAAAAAAAAATCTTGCTATAGCAAAGAAAAAACAAATTCTTGAAAGAAAAGGATATATATATTTATATTAGGAGTTTAGCAAAGAAAAAAGAAAAAAAGAAAAAAGAGAAAAGAGAAAGATCTAGAAATTCAAAGTCTAGAAGTCTAAACCTTAAGGAATAAAAAATGAGTTACAATCAAGGATGTGGGTACTTTAATTCTAGAGGGTTTAAAAAAAAAAAAAAAAAAAAAAAAAAAAAAAAAAAANAGTGAATGAGAAAAGGGTAGATCATCAAGAGTTAAGCTTTGTATGCCCAAATAGTTCTCAGTCTTAGATAGTTTTCACAACTGTCTAGCATTCCATCTTTTGAGAGAAAACCACCCAAAGAAGTTGTTTGAAACCACCTTACTAAAAAGTCTTACCCTTGAACCCGATTGAGCTTGATGCACCTTCCATTTGCAAGAATTCGCCAAACACTTAATTGAATGTGAAAGAGATGTTCTTTATCTTTAGTTGGAGGTTGAGCTAGATCGATGCATAGTGATAAGCATAGAAAAATATTTGTAAGTATGTTGATTGATCTTAGCACCATTAAACTATCTTTAAGGACTATTGCTTGAATCCTTCGCTTAGCATTTTTAAGGTTATGAGTCCCCACTTTCAAACCGTACCCTCTTACTTCCTTGCTAGAGGACTAGCAAGATTTAAGTTTGGGGGTCTGATAACTCTTTTTTTTATATGTTTTTAGCATCCTTTTTTGTCCATATTTTGCATTGTTCATACCTCTAACTTAGCATTTTTAGGTCATTAACTGTAGGAATTCACTTTTAGAGCATTTAGGGTGTTGCATTTCCGCATTTGCATATTTTGGATGAAAACAGGTGCTAAAGAGCCAAAAATGGGGAAAAACAAGGACAACTCGAGCATGTACCCGAAGGAGCCATCAAGCTACAAGAACAAGTCCGAACCCCAACACGATCGAAGAGGATCTAAGAGCGTGAAGAGCAACCAAAAGATCCACCGAGGAGTAACCCGATTTCACCCTCGTGTACCCCATCGAGTAGACCATCGGGCAGATCTAGGAAGCTAGGTCAAACGGTTTCCATATATAAACCCCCTCTTTCCCTAGCTCGCAAACGAGCACGCCGCAGACCCTCAAACCAGAGAGCGAGAGCTTCTGTGAGAGAACTGAGCGACTCTACATTTTTCTTCTTGTTTTGCACTTTTATTTTGTAGTTTTCTTAGATTTCTATCCTATACTTTCTCTACTCTACTCTATCTTTTAATACAATGTCATTTTCATTCATTTTGATTGCTTTGTTATTCGCTTCTATGTCCGAGTAGTGTAGTAAAGTTTCTAGGGATGGGATAGATGATTTTGTGTTCTTGATCGGTTAGGATGCTTTAGTTGATTGTAAATGATTGATAGATTTCCTTCTAGATTGGTGCTCTTAATGCTGTCAACAGACCGAAAGGTTGAGATTAGATCTAGGGCGTTTACAAATGCTACAGGCCGAAAGGAGTAGATAAAATGCTTGATTTAGCCAATGCTAGAGGTTTACTTAACTCTGAGTAACAAAATTAGATGAGTTTAAGTCTACTGACAATAATGAATCGTTCTTAATGCCTGCTTGTTCATATTGCTAGTGCGACAGTGTGGTAATGTGTTCAAGGTTGATTGTTGCTAGTGCGAAAGTGTGGTGACAAGGTTTTAGAGGTTCATTGTTTAGGAAATAATTGCTTGAGGCATGTAAGGCATCCGTACTGGTCTAGGATACTTAGGATTCGATTACCCCCATCCTTAGGAACTTTCGTATTTTAATTATTTGCATTTTCTTCACTTACTCGACTACCTACCCGATCAGGTACATGATAACTTGCGTCGAGTAATACCTCGAGCTGTTCATATCTCACTTGCATACTCGATCACCCCACTCGATCCTGTACTCGATTGCTTGCATCGAGTACTTAGGTCGTGTGGTTTCTTGTTTATATTCTTTCCTTTTATTTATTTTAGGATTGTTAGAACCAAAACCTTGTCTGCTTGGCTTGACTTGTATTGTACTGATCATATCCTTCCTGCTAGCAATAGACAACCATTTGGATTGATACCCTTTGTACTACAACTGCATAGGGGATTGATACCCTGGGTGAAAACCTGTCTATCAACAATCCAGAGGAGGAATTCGAAGCTGAAGAGAGAGAGCCGACTGGGCAAGAACAAGGAGACAACTCGGAGGATTATGACTTTGAGGAGTATGTCTGCTCACAAAAGCAGCATGTTGGGGTGAGGGAAGCTCACAAGAGGATCGGATGGCTGAAGAGGATGAACAAGTTTCTGGTTAGGAAGGTGAAGGATCTTACCGGCTCAATGAAGGTGATGGGAGGTCAGATAAAGGAGCTACAAGAAAAGGCAAGCTGTGCCTCAGCTCCCATCTTGGCATCTGCACCCACATGGATGGGGAGAAGCGGACCGCTAGGAGGAATTCGAGGACTGACACCTCCAGAGCCTCACAGAGCGTCATCCTACGAGCCCCAAGCTGAGGATAATGTCACAAGACCCGAAATGCTGCAGAGAAGCCATTCAGACGCCTATCCGATGCCTAACCCAATGGGGTATACGATGCCTTACCCGATGAATCCATCGAGCACACACTCGGGTGATTACTCAGGACTTTTCCCTCCGCCTTACCAGATGCCATAACGATGCCGTATTCGATGCACCCTGTGAGTGGCTACACGGGTGACCATTCCGGACCTCTTCCACCGTACCCATCGTATTATTCGATGCCCTACCTTATGAGCTATGCGATGCCTCCCACAATCAATCCCTCGGATGCTGGTCCGAGCAAGTCGTCCGTGCACATCACCGAGTTCTCTGACGAGTAAATCCCAGCACCTGCTGAAGCCGGTGACGACCCTGGCTACACGTTGGCGAGTATGGAGGCTGTTACAACCTCCTTCTTCACCAACCCAGNTGGCTTGACTTGTATTGTACTGATCATATCCTTCCTGCTAGCAATAGACAACCATTTGGATTGATACCCTTTGTACTACAACTGCATAGGGGATTGATACCCTGGGTGAAAACCTGTCTATCAACAATCCAGAGGAGGAATTCGAAGCTGAAGAGAGAGAGCCGACTGGGCAAGAACAAGGAGACAACTCGGAGGATTATGACTTTGAGGAGTATGTCTGCTCACAAAAGCAGCATGTTGGGGTGAGGGAAGCTCACAAGAGGATCGGATGGCTGAAGAGGATGAACAAGTTTCTGGTTAGGAAGGTGAAGGATCTTACTGGCTCAATGAAGGTGATGGGAGGTCAGATAAAGGAGCTACAAGAAAAGGCAAGCTGTGCCTCAGCTCCCACCTTGGCATCNTCTTGGCATCTGCACCCACATGGATGGGGAGAAGCGGACCGCTAGGAGGAATTCGAG
>NW_010922071.1:0-4739 GCF_000633955.1 Camelina sativa
GGTTAAAATGTATCACAATCCAATGCAACTGACTAGAGTTTGAGATGTATTTGGAGAGTTTAGACAACACTTATACCCTTTTTGTCCCAAAACAAGCTAAAACCTGAGAAAACATTGCTTACAAGCTGTAAACTGCTTTCTTAGTGTTTATAGGGTTAAAATGTATCACAATCCAATGAAAATGACTAATTATAAGAGTCTAAAATGGATTTGGAGAGTTTAAGAAACACTTATACCAATTTTGTCCCAAAAGAGGCTAAAACCGAGAAAACATTGCTTAGAAGCTGTAAACAACTTTTTTAGTGTTTCTAGGGGTAAAATGTATCCCAATCCAATGCAACTGACTAGTTATAAGAGTTTGAGATGGATTTGAAGAGTTTAGACAACACTTATACCCATTTTGTCCCAAAACAGGCTAAAACCGAGAAAACATTGCTTAGAAGCTGTAAACAACTTTTTTAGTGTTTCTAGGGGTAAAATGTATCCCAATCCAATGCAACTGACTAGTTATAAGAGTTTGAGATGGATTTGAAGAGTTTAGACAACACTTATACCCATTTTGTCCCAAAACAGGCTAAAACCGAGAAAACATTGCTTAGAAGCTGTAAACAACTTTTTTAGTGTTTCTAGGGGTAAAATGTATCCCAATCCAATGCAACTGACTAGTTATAAGAGTTTGAGATGGATTTGAAGAGTTTAGACAACACTTATACCCATTTTGTCCCAAAACAGGCTAAAACCGAGAAAACATTGCTTAGAAGCTGTAAACAACTTTTTTAGTGTTTCTAGGGGTAAAATGTATCCCAATCCAATGCAACTGACTAGTTATAAGAGTTTGAGATGGATTTGAAGAGTTTAGACAACACTTATACCCATTTTGTCCCAAAACAGGCTAAAACCGAGAAAACATTGCTTAGAAGCTGTAAACAACTTTTTTAGTGTTTCTAGGGGTAAAATGTATCCCAATCCAATGCAACTGACTAGTTATAAGAGTTTGAGATGGATTTGAAGAGTTTAGACAACACTTATACCCATTTTGTCCCAAAACAGGCTAAAACCGAGAAAACATTGCTTAGAAGCTGTAAACAACTTTTTTAGTGTTTCTAGGGGTAAAATGTATCCCAATCCAATGCAACTGACTAGTTATAAGAGTTTGAGATGGATTTGAAGAGTTTAGACAACACTTATACCCATTTTGTCCCAAAACAGGCTAAAACCGAGAAAACATTGCTTAGAAGCTGTAAACAACTTTTTTAGTGTTTCTAGGGGTAAAATGTATCCCAATCCAATGCAACTGACTAGTTATAAGAGTTTGAGATGGATTTGAAGAGTTTAGACAACACTTATACCCATTTTGTCCCAAAACAGGCTAAAACCGAGAAAACATTGCTTAGAAGCTGTAAACAACTTTTTTAGTGTTTCTAGGGGTAAAATGTATCCCAATCCAATGCAACTGACTAGTTATAAGAGTTTGAGATGGATTTGAAGAGTTTAGACAACACTTATACCCATTTTGTCCCAAAACAGGCTAAAACCGAGAAAACATTGCTTAGAAGCTGTAAACAACTTTTTTAGTGTTTCTAGGGGTAAAATGTATCCCAATCCAATGCAACTGACTAGTTATAAGAGTTTGAGATGGATTTGAAGAGTTTAGACAACACTTATACCCATTTTGTCCCAAAACAGGCTAAAACCGAGAAAACATTGCTTAGAAGCTGTAAACAACTTTTTTAGTGTTTCTAGGGGTAAAATGTATCCCAATCCAATGCAACTGACTAGTTATAAGAGTTTGAGATGGATTTGAAGAGTTTAGACAACACTTATACCCATTTTGTCCCAAAACAGGCTAAAACCGAGAAAACATTGCTTAGAAGCTGTAAACAACTTTTTTAGTGTTTCTAGGGGTAAAATGTATCCCAATCCAATGCAACTGACTAGTTATAAGAGTTTGAGATGGATTTGAAGAGTTTAGACAACACTTATACCCATTTTGTCCCAAAACAGGCTAAAACCGAGAAAACATTGCTTAGAAGCTGTAAACAACTTTTTTAGTGTTTCTAGGGGTAAAATGTATCCCAATCCAATGCAACTGACTAGTTATAAGAGTTTGAGATGGATTTGAAGAGTTTAGACAACACTTATACCCATTTTGTCCCAAAACAGGCTAAAACCGAGAAAACATTGCTTAGAAGCTGTAAACAACTTTTTTAGTGTTTCTAGGGGTAAAATGTATCCCAATCCAATGCAACTGACTAGTTATAAGAGTTTGAGATGGATTTGAAGAGTTTAGACAACACTTATACCCATTTTGTCCCAAAACAGGCTAAAACCGAGAAAACATTGCTTAGAAGCTGTAAACAACTTTTTTAGTGTTTCTAGGGGTAAAATGTATCCCAATCCAATGCAACTGACTAGTTATAAGAGTTTGAGATGGATTTGAAGAGTTTAGACAACACTTATACCCATTTTGTCCCAAAACAGGCTAAAACCGAGAAAACATTGCTTAGAAGCTGTAAACAACTTTTTTAGTGTTTCTAGGGGTAAAATGTATCCCAATCCAATGCAACTGACTAGTTATAAGAGTTTGAGATGGATTTGAAGAGTTTAGACAACACTTATACCCATTTTGTCCCAAAACAGGCTAAAACCGAGAAAACATTGCTTAGAAGCTGTAAACAACTTTTTTAGTGTTTCTAGGGGTAAAATGTATCCCAATCCAATGCAACTGACCAATTATTAGAGTTTGAGATGCATTTAGAGAGTTTAGCCAACACTTATACCCATTTTGTCCCAAAACAGGCTAAAACGAAGAAAACATTGTTTACAAACTGTAAACAGCTTTGTTATTGTTTTACTTCGAGTTTTCTTCTTTATTTTGCAGGTACAATGGAGCTTTCTCCAGAAGCTATGGAAGCTTTGAACCAAGCCATGGCTAAGCAAATAACAGATGCAAACAAGACAATGTCTACTCAGTTCCAGCAACAGATGGAGCAACTCAGTAACAAGTTTGAGAAGCAGATCAAAGATATAGCTCAAGCAACTAGCGCTTCAGATAAAAGTTCTTCAGAACCGCCTAGTCCTAATGAGGCTCTCCGCTTAGGTAAAGGAAAGGCACACGTGGGAGCTTTTTCCAAACATACACGGATCAGAACAGCTAAGTCACCTACTGGGGGAAGAGAGACTTGTTTCAACCAGAGAAGAAACACTCAAAGCACAGAAAGAGAGCATCGAAGAACTGGTAGAGATCCTACACGCCCACGACAAGCTGAACAAGTAGCTGGGCATCGAATATACTTTGATACAGATAGAGAGTATTCAGAAGAAGAGGAAGCCTCAGATCATAGCCAAGAGACAATGAGGAGAAACAGAAACAGAGATCACGGCAGGGATTATGATCCTTTGAGGCAGCAGCTGAATCATCTCAAGATTCAGTATCCTTCGTTCCATGGTACCAATGATCCAGAGACTTATCTAGACTGGGAAAGGAAGATGGAGTCGAACTTTCAAGTTCAAGGTACCTATGAGTTGAACAAGGTGAAGATAGCCATATCTGAATTCAATGGCTATGCTTTGTTGTGGTGGGAGCAGTTGGGACTCACTAGACATCGACAGAGAGAGCCTGCTATCACTACTTGGGAACAGTTAGTCACGCAAATGAGAAAGAAGTTTGTGCCTACACACTACCAGAGAGAGATTCTTAACAAGCTGAGGCCAACGTTTACGCCTAACATTCCCAAGCCAAGAGAGTTCAGTAAAACCGCCTTCACCAAGGACAACAAACCCGCGACAGCCACAATCAAAGAGGAAGTTAAGATCGATTTCAAGCCCAAGAGCAGCACCTCTACAAGTCATATCAGGTGTTTCAAATGCCAAGGGATGGGGCATTATTACAGAGACTGTCCTAACAAGAAGATGTTTCTTCTTCAAGAAGGAGGAGAGATTGTGCCTGTAGCCAGTTCAAAGAGTGAACCAGAGTCTGATTTAGGTGAAGAAGGTGAACCAGCAGTCATGGGAAAGATGTTAGTAGCACGCAGAGCTTTAAGTGTTAAGACTCATCCAAATGATTGAGGGCAGCGTGAGAATCTCTTCCACACCCGGTGTATGGTTCAAGATAAGGTCTGCACCTTGATCGTTGATGGTGGTAGCTGTACTAATGCTGCTAGTGAAGAGATGGAACAAAAGCTTAATCTCAAGACCACTTCACATCCAAGACCTTATCAGCTACAGTGGTTGAATAACAAAGGAGCTTTAACAGTTTCGCAGCAAGTGGTAGTGAAACTCACAATTGGGAAGTATGAAGATGAGCTGCTTTGTGATGTGATTCCGATGAAGTCCAGTCATATTCTTTTGGGAAGACCATGGCAGTTTGACAGAAGAGTGTTTTATGATGGCTATACCAACAGGCAGTCATTTGAGTTCAAAGGACGCAAGGTCACTCTTCTACCACTTACACCCAGCGAGATCTACAAGGATCAGCTTCACATGAACCGCAAGGATACAGAGAAAGTGTCTCACAGCCTGTACATCAATCACAGCGAGTTCAATAAGCTATTTGACCCAGAGATGACCACATTCATGTTTGTCTACAAAGAGACACTCGCTAGTACCAAGCCAGCAGAAGAGCTTCCACGCGAGATGATAGAGATTATAGAGGAGTACAAGGATGTATTTCCAGAAGAGATACCTCCAGGCTTGCCTCCAATACGTGGGATAGAGCATCAGATCGATTTGGTACCAGG
>NW_010922071.1:8285-8851 GCF_000633955.1 Camelina sativa
AACCCTAGGGTTGGTTATAAAACCCAAAAGCGACGCCTCCTTGTTTGGTAGCGAAGAAGTTTTATGTAACAAGTATTGTTGAATCTTTCTTCTCTCAATCCGAACTCGTGAATGCGTTCATGATTCCGAGTTTCTAAACACTTTGTGATTAAGAAAGTCTTCACTTTATTTTTGAATGCATATAACCATCTAACACTTCTCACCATCGAATCACTGCTTTTCTCTCTCGAACATCACCTGCCGTCACTCGCAATCCACTTGTGCATCATCTCCATCAATTCACGTCGCCACTTACCTATCATCAGCCTCCATCAGAGTTTCATCCTAGGGAGTTCGTATTAGTGTTTCTAGGGTTAATATGTATCACAATCTACATTTGAGATGGATTTGGAGAGTTTAGACAACACTTATACCTATTTTGTCCCAAAACAGGCTAAAACCGAGAAAACATTGCTTACAAGCTGTAAACAGATTTCTTAGTGTTTCTAGGGTTAAAATGTATAACAATCTAATGCAACGGACTAATTATAAGAATTTAAGATGGATTTGGAGAGTTTAGACAACAC
>NW_010922072.1:0-650 GCF_000633955.1 Camelina sativa
ATGTCCAAGTTACTAATACTATGATGCAAGTTGAATGAGCTGGAATTGAAGACTTTAGACAAGCATTTTACAACCTTTATTGATCTGAGCGTAAGACATCCACATGCATTCAAATTAACCATTTCCTTTAACATTCATTAATCAAGAACATGAATCAATTCTATGCAATGCTTAAACTCATTTGGCTTGGTAATAAAGGGTTTTGAGACAATGATGGTCTCTTTTTACAGTATGGCTTGTCAACATCAAGGTTCTCTCATGAAAATGGATTGAGCTTTAGAAGCATGCTAAAGGTAAGAACACCTAGACACATACAAGAATAAAACCTTGTCTACCCAAAGGCACCCAACGTGTTCATCCTAGCAATCTAAACCCAAATGATCCTAGTGCTACCCTTTATTTCTTCTTTTCTCTTTAACCCTTTTCTCGTTTGGTTTTCAAGTCTTAGGAGAGGTTTCTTAATTGATATTTCTAGTGGAATGGGGAAATTTTTTCTTATTGCTATGGTTCTCTTTTCTTCTTATTCTTAAGACATATAAGCTTTTTGCTAAACTTCACTTTGCTTTCTTTTCTTTTCTTTAACTAGAACCATCTTAGATAACAATTTTTACTTCCCATCCTTTCACTAGACTTTAGCTTTTGCTTAAACT
>NW_010922072.1:2941-3689 GCF_000633955.1 Camelina sativa
CCCTCCATACAAAGCCCCATGAACTTGGTAAGGCTGCTCCTTTCAAAGAGACACTCCACATCTTCATCAATGGCAAGCTTCTCCATGGTCTCCTTATGTGGATATCTGGTTCCCAAGAACTCCATCCACATGAAAGCATCATAAAGCTGCCTCTTTGACAATCCACAAGACTCAGCTTCTCCATCATCCATCAGTTCTTCTTCCTCACTTTCTTCTTCCTCACTCTCACTATCACTCTCCTCTTGTTCAACCTCAACAGCTGGCCTCTTTCCTTTGGCCCTTGCTCTCCTCATAAACTCACTGATTGTTGGCTCCCTTTCCTCCTCTGATTCAGTTCTTTCAGGATCTTCCTCAACAGCTGGGTTTCTGGAACTCGCATGCTGGCTCGGTCGGTCACTCGGACGGCCACTCGATCGAGTGCATGCTCGAGTGGGACGTCGAGTGGACCTTCCAGCATCCTCTCTTGATTCTAAATCAACATCATGACGACCCTTAGAGCTCACAGCTGCTTGCTTGGACTTCTTAGTGATCTTGGAAGACATTTTTGAACAAAAACTGAGAGGAATAAACTCAAAGCTTAAAGTTAATAGGTTAGTGACCCAAAAACTAGAAAGAACTAAGCTTTGAGCAAAAGATGAACTTGAGAGAGACTTTAAAGCTTGAATTTAGATATTTTGAGCAAATGAGAGAGTGTGAGAGGTATGATCTCGTGCTAGGAGTATATAAAGAAGCTAAGGGGACAAGGAGA
>NW_010922072.1:8297-8810 GCF_000633955.1 Camelina sativa
AAACGAACTTAATCTTAGACTAATATGGATCCTAAATGTCACAAAACACACTCAAATGGGCAACGGGCTAAATTGAAACTCAGTTTTTTTTTGGTGGTGGTGAATGATGATGATGATGCAATGGTGAGATATGAATGGAATGATGGATGGGTGTTTCAATTCCCCTTATGCTATTGCAGTACAAGAGGTATCAATCCTAAATGAGTGTTTGTGAACAGTTAAGATATGCATATGAATCTAAGTTAAAACAAATGTAAAGATTGTTTGTCACTAACAATCCTAAGATGAAAATGTAAAATGCAGAAAGTAGACTAATAGAACTAAGAGCTAAATGCAAATGAAACAGAATGATTATAATAGTAATGATGCAGGAACAGAAATAGAAACTTCTACTAATGAACTAATGAGAGACTAGTAATGAACAGGACACTAAGTAAATGCAACAGAAATGCAACGAGAATGAAATAGGAATGAAACAAGGCAATCACAAATCATGAAACACAAAGTTCTGGG
>NW_010922073.1:0-2608 GCF_000633955.1 Camelina sativa
CACTCATTCACTTTCATCACACCACACACAAAATACCATGTTTCAATATCCACAAAGCTACCCAATGCGTCGACTTCACGTTTAACGGTGCGTATAAGTCGTCCACTTCTCGACCCCATTGCTTGTTAGTCTGAGCATACGGTGGATACTCCCCTGCGTGGTAGCTGAAGGCACCGGCCGACAACAGATTCCCAGATCCATTAGCATGTGCCTCAGAATTGACAAAGTCCATGTACTTCGTTGTCCACAGATGAGTGAACATAGGGTCTAGGAAAGCCACTCTAATCGTTTTAAACCTCTCAAGATGATGTGCGTGTCGATGTCTCAATAGATTTAACCCCGCATCCATGTGCTGGATAACCACATGGATTTAAAACGAAGTTGTATAATTTGAAGTCCGAAGTTTTCTAGTATACTTGAAGTAGAAGTTTTCTAGTAGACTTACCGAATCTCGTAGCCACACTGCTTTTGTCTGCAGTTCATACCACCAAAGTCAAGTTCGAGATTTCTGTGGGACCTTGTTCTTGTACGTCCTGCGGGTGATGAATGGTTTGGATACATATAAGTTACTAGAGTTTTGAAAAATAGAATTTTTGAAACATACCATAAAAGTTAGAAGACTTACGGATCTTTTTTTAAGAAATCAAGCAAAACCTTCTTCAACTCCTTGTCTTCTTTATCAAAAGGATTGTACGCTGACGTGGCTGACTTATCACCCATGATAGTCTTGGCTGTGTTATCACCAGCAAACGGATAACGTTGACTTGATGCCAACCTCTTAACCCTTTTGGCCTTTCCATGTGCCGCAATCCTAGCCGCTTCTTTCCTTGGTTCTTTTTTCTTGGCTCTAGCAGTCAAGACGGCAGCAACAGTGGACTTGGATTACCTGGCAACGGTTCCCCAATTAATTTGGCAAAATTAGGCATAGATTCGTACACCCATATCTGCAGAGGTTCGACAAATCCGTCTATGGTGTAACTCTGCTTATCTAAGTCCTTCTCCTTAACAAACTGAATCAGGTTCTTGAAAGCAACTCTTCCCCAGGGATAATCAAGAAATGCATCTAAATCCATGACTAGCCTAGCCATATTTAGACGGGTGGGCGTTGATGGTTTCCTAGCTTCTATAAACCCAGCGTAGATGGCTAAATAACCCAACCTAACACGATCTATTCTATCTCAATCGTGTGCGTTCTTACATGCTGCGACCAGTTGCTCAATACTCGGACCGCGGCAGCAAAGACGATGCGGCGACGATGAAGCTGAAATGGCTGGGTTGAAGAATACAGAGTTCGTCGAGATCTTGTATAAATAAGTTAAACCAAGTAAGTAAACTGACAATCCGAAAGAAAGAGATTTAGGTTTAACATGAACAAAAAAAATGGAAAATCAACCGTTAGTGATAAGCGATAGAGATAAGCGGCAGAGATAAGCGGAAGAGAAGAGTTTTCTAGATCCTTATGAGGAAGAATTAGATATAACTATCCTTTGTTATCTCAGTTTTTAAGTTGAATAAAATTACAATAATTATAATAATCCCGGTTTTATAAAATCAAAACTGTTTTATTAGAAATAGTACCCGAAAATTATAAAGAAATTATAAAGAAACCGATTAAAATGGATCCCGCTTATCGGTAAATTAAACATATAAATATTACCACCAACTAACGTCAAATCAATTTATACCTTGTAATGATTATGTTGACGACTTCCCTGGCAGATTTCTCCACGGGAAACTGAACCGTCTGCAAATCCATCAAATCAAATTAATTTTTGTACTATTATGCTGAAGACTTATCAAGTAGACTTCTTTCTGGGGAAACTAAAAAGTACGTTAGACTGCAAATCTATCAAATCTAATTAATTTTTGTACTATTATGCTAACGACTTATCAAGTAGACTTCTTTCTGGGGAAACTAAAACATACTTTAAACTGCAAATCTATCTAATCTAATTAATTTTTGTACTATTATGCTGAAGACTTATCAAGTGGACTTCTTTCGGGGGAAACTAAAACGTACTTTAAACTGCAAATCTATCTAATCAACCAAATTAATACAGGGACAAAAGTTGCGTGTGAATATAGAATTCTACACTTATAAGTATAAAGTGATATGATATAGAATCTTTCTAAGAATTACACAAACGTGAATAATATGATGAAGTGAACTGATATAGAGAAAGTTTCAATTACCCAACCGTGATCAGTCTCCAATTAAGCGTGGATACAAGTACTGAAAGACTTTCAATCACCAATTCTCCGTTGTGAAGATGAACTACGTACTATTTTTTTAAAAGAGAAAAGAAATGATAACTTTTTTGGTTGCAGTTTTAAAATAATCAAAAGGCCCCAAGCGGGTTTATATATACAAACAGCATGCTTGTTCTCAGTGTCAACAGGTTGGCCACAACCGTACAACATGTCTAGCTAATACGTAGTGCATGGGTGACAATAGACGTGTTATCTTTTCTTGGCGTGAGGATAATACTCTTTTTTCCTAAGTGCCAACATAGCTTTTTGTAACATGTTTATGATGGCCCTTTTTAATTTCTAAGCCCACATTTTTGTTTAACTATAATTGTTGGAGAAATTGTTCCCGGCTGCCCTA
>NW_010922073.1:4121-7400 GCF_000633955.1 Camelina sativa
AATCGATATGACTTGCAGGGTTGTAGATGTCAAATATCAGTTATGTAATTTTACTTATATACGTACACGAGTACCAAAGAACCAACAGAGCTTGTTGAATACTTTTGGCGTGGCTAATAAACAGAATTAAATCATTACATTTTTATATAAATATATTCCTATACAATCATTACATTTTACTGTTAAATACCATCGAGTTAATTACCTGTTATTGTAAAAATAAAATTACCACTGTTCTCGCTATATATAGATGTGTGTACGTAAGACGATGTTTTATTCCCTACACACAGCAAATACCATCCACAGCCCATATCGTCTCCAACAAAAAAAAAAAAAAAAAAAAAAAAAAANCAATGAACACCCCTCCGAACGAGATATTCCTGGCCATCAAGCTGCCAAACCCTACAAGCCTCCTTGTTAATTTTATACCCGTATTTGTCACTCCTATCCCCTCCTTGGTCGAGGCGCTGAACACTGTCGACCTCCAAACTGTTCAACTTTGTGCGTTCATCACGTGGCCACAGTTCATCACTATGGAGTCTAAGTTCAGGCCCTACTTTGAGCTTATCCTCTACAAGGGCCACATCATAGCGAACTATCTTGAGGGTGTCAGGCTAGCTTCAAACTCCCCCACCTTTGCTGAAGGTATGGCAAAGCTATTGCACCAACGGATCCTTATGCGAATTTCGCTTATGTGCTGTTCGCAATGTTTACCGGCCAAGTGATGGAGGCCGAGGCGTTTGGCAATATTTTCTGGTTCATGGTCCCTCACATGAACACCGCCGTTGAAGTCGCTGGCCTGGTTATGTTCCATGTTGCGAACCTCCATCTCCGTGGTCCCCTTTTTGAAGTGAGATCGTCGCCTTCTCTCCTCCACCACCGTAGGTGTACTTGCAGTAGCTACCTCACCGGGTGTAAGTCCTGTTTTTTCTACTGGTATGCACAGGAGTTGCGCTCGTTCTTTTAAGATCCTCTTTTCATGTTTTTATTTTTTTGCGGCTTAACCTTAGTGACGACGTTTTCAACTAGGTTAATGTACAAATATTATGTACTTGATGGTTGTTTTTTTCTTTTTGGAACCTCGAACCGTTATCCGGTGTATGCCGGAGTTTATTTTATAATCAACGTATGTATTCTATTTAGTATTATCCCGCCATCGTACACGGTGCCACACCTATGTATTTGTGTACGTACAACGTAACAGGGCATCGTACATAAATACATAGTTGTACACGGTTCCAAACTAGTTCTATTGTGTGTGACGTGTACGTACACATGGACTAGTCCCGTTCATATCGTTCTGTTTTATTTAATAACATACCCTACAAATTATCGATGTACGTACCACCGCTCATATAAGTTCACATGTACGTACCAGACGTATACAACAGCACATTAAAAAAAAAAAAAATAAACTTTAAAGAGCAGCCATTGGAGATTATAGAACTAAAGGATTTCACATATAGATTTCGCCAACCACCAAAGTCCGCAATTAGTACACAAGATGTCGTAATCTCGAAAGTTTATAGAGAAGAAACCGGATTGGATACAACAAATGGCGGCACAGTCCGGGTTAGGGATGAGGTGAGTAGATGGATAGAGGAATGTATCCTTGTACGTGTTTTGAAGTGCCACCTGGTATGTAAACAACAGGCGAAACACAGACTTGCCTACAAATCTGACCCCATGCGATTTGAGAGGAAAGTGATGTGCATCAAATAAGTGAAGAAAATGAACCGCCATCTGTTCGCTTCCATATAACATAGAAAAGATACCACATGCCAGTGTTGCCTCAGCGTCTGCGGGAACGTTACGAGATAGAACAGAAATGCCTCGCTTGATGTCTCTCTCCTCCGCAACAATCCGGAGGCCCTCGTAGTAGATTGCAACTTCGTTTCCAGCTTTGAAGCATTTTTTGAATATACGCCTATGAATCCCTTTATCTTGAGGGCCACCATTTGGGTCGTCTGACGTTTGGATCAATAACGGATGCCAACAGATGTTGTAGATGTTTGCATCCTTTAGAACATAGGGGTCGAGCACCGTCTTCAGTCCTCGCCGACCCGACTTTAAAATTGGAGCAAGGTGCGACAGCCCATCTACTGCGAGAAGCCTAAAGATTTCGAGTAAAATATCATCAGGGAGATATGGGAGCTTATTGTGTGCTTTCGCCATTTTTTCTTTTTTTTTGAGATTTCGTTATCGGAGCTATTATATATGCTTCAACAATAAAGGAGGTAGGTTGTGAAATTTGTATATATACTGTACAATATAATTACTCTGCGTGTCCTTTTAGCACAATGCATAATGAAGAATAAGTTACACAGAGTAATTAGTTGGGAAAAGGTGTACGTAATGCTTACGCAACATCATACTGGTTCACACGATAAAGGTTTTTCTCTCGTCGTCTCGGTAACCAAAAATATATACTGTACTCGTTGGGCAAAGTTTATAATTATTACTTGCTTAAAAAGTGATCAGTAAACACTATGATGAGATAATAGTCATTTGAAAATATAAGTAAGAATGACTTTCCACAAAAGAAGATGTCAAATCCCTGCATGTACTTGTCGCATTTAATGCTATAGCTATTGGCTGTTCCGGACGTCAAATTGGAAAGTTGTGTAGTTCGTATATAATTTGACTCAAATCCGGTTTGTAGAAAAAGACACGTTTCCGTACTAGCATATTTTACAAATAAATTTACACGAGTTCTCTAACTTTATAAATCAAATATGTGGCTGTTCAAGTGCAGATCAAGGGCGAAAAGCACCAAGTCCTGTCATCACTTTATAAGTTACCATTCAAGATAGATATTATTTTTAACTGCAGTTATTTGTCTTTTTTGTGGTTAATGCATGAGAAATACATGCATAAATTGTATACCTTTTTATTATGCTCTTCACCCTTAATCTAGACCTGAACATCTAAATATTTGCTCTACCTTTACTCTGTTTGTAAATCTGAAACCGCTAATAACCGAATATTATTTAAAACAAGCCCGAGTAAACCATCTCTTAAAGTGTTTATCACAATTATGGTACAGGGTTTCGAATTGAGGGAAACATAATTTTGGTCTATCGATGCTTGTTAATATTTATGAGTTTAATGGTTAAGGTGTGGGCTTAGCGATATCCTCTTTCGTTTTGGTCGAGATCTCGTTATTAATTTATGATTCCCGGTTATTTGTTAGTCTTGTAAATATACAAACTATACATATGTACGTATACTACATTGGGAAGGTACGTACATTTAGGGTCTTATTAAACGGACACCATG